>NC_053391.1:335525020-335543716 GCF_905171765.1 Bufo bufo | reverse complement strand
CCCAACACTCACCTAGGTACGACCGCCTTAAGAAGGCACCTGTTCTCCCATCACCGAGCGCAGTGGGAGCAACACCATCAGAACTCACAAAGCCTCACTCCCGGCGCTCCCGGTTCTGCCTCTTCTCCTTCTACTCTCTCCTCCCAGTTGTCCTCCACTCCACCTAACACCGTGCCGTCGTCGTGTTCATGTGGCAAAAGGCAGGCCTCCTTTCCCCAAATGTTAGCGCGAAAAAAGATAACAACGCCTGATAACCCTCTTCCCTAATGGCTGACCCCTGGCTTGTCAGAACTGCTAGCCCGCCAACTACTGCCATATAAACTGATGGACTCGGAGGCCTTTAGAAAATTTGTTGCCACAGAAACACCGCAATGGATGGTCCCCGGAAGGAAATATTTCTCCCAGAAGGGCATCTCAGAGCTATATGGCCACGTTCTGCGGCAAGTTAATGTATCTCTGGCACACAGTGTTGGTGCCAAGATACATCTGATCACAGACACATGGTCTAGCAAACATGGGCAGGGAAGGTACATAACTTTTACTGCCCATTGGGTGAACAATCTGACGGCCGTAAAGCATGTAACCCGTGTCACCCGTGTGGATTTGGTGTTACCGCCACGGATTGCATTTAGGCCTGCCTCTTCTTCTCCTCCTCCTACTCCATCCTCCGTCTCCTCCTCGGCTGACTCCTCCTTTTCCGCTGCTACTGTCTCTTCTGCTGTGCCCCCCAACCCCCTAGAACCTATTTGACGTGCCAGGTGAGACTTTTCCATGCTGTGCTGCGGCTGTTGTCCCTGGAAGCCAAGAGCCACACCGATCCTGCACTGCTTTCAGCTCTGTGGTCACAGGCCTATCAGTGGCTAACCACGCTCAATTTGACAGTTTGTAAAGTGGTGTGCGACAACGGTGCCAATATGCTGAGCTTGCTGAAACAGGGCAAAATGACACACGTGCCATGCATGACACACATCCTGAACTTAGTCGTGCAGAGATTCGTTGCCAAATACCCTAGGGTCCAGGACATCTTGTGGCAGGCCAGGAAAATCTCTGGCCATTTTAGAAGATCTTATGGCTTGCTGACATTCAGCGGTGACACCACGTGCTCGTCAGACATCTGATTTGTGACTGCCTGCTACTGCTTTATACTTGTATATGCTTTATAGGCTGCTTCAGCAGAAATGTGCAGTTAATGACTTCCTGTACGAACTCTGTGGCAGGACAGGTTCTGGGGAGATAGTTATTTTTTCACCTCGCCTGTGGCTGCTCATGCGCGACGCATGCAGACTTCTGTGGCCATTTGATGAGACCACCAAACTGGTGAGTCGCAGCCAGGGTGCTATCAGTGATATCGTACATTACGCCTTCTTTCTGGAGTGTGCATTGCGTCGTGTCATTGATCAAGCCGTCGAGGAGCAGGAAAATGAGGAAGTCACAATGCTGGATGAATTCCCAGGGGGGCTACTCCATCTGAGACAAGTCAACAGGAGTCTGAAGAGGAGTCAGAGGAGGATGGCGCCGGGGTGGAGGAGGAGCAAGAAGAGCATGCTTTAAACATTTCTGGGATCCCTGGTGTTGTCCGTGGCTTCGGGGGAGGAGAACAAGGATGACATTATCCTGGATGATGAGCAGGAGCCAGGCCACTCCACCACTTCCAGTTTAGTGCTTCATGCTCCAGTGTTTTAAGAGGGACCCCCGTATAAAAAAGCATAAAGGGCAAGGACCAGTACTGGGAAAGCATAAAGGGCAAGGACCAGTACTGGGTGGCAATGTACTTAGACTCCCGGTACAAACACAAAATGGTAGAAATGTTACCACCATCACAAAGGGCTCACAGAATGCAGCACTTCCAGGCCTGGCTTCGATAAATGCTGCATTTTGCTTTTGAGGGCACTGGCAGAGGAATTTCCACTCACAGAGAAACAGTTGCAGGTACCAATCCAACATTGCATGCAAGAAGAGGGCGTTTTGAAGATGTGTGGGTGACTTCAGAAATGAGATCATTCTTGCAACCAACCCATCGACAGCCATCCTCCGGATCCAGCCTCAGGGAACGCCTAGACCGACAGGTGTACGGCTAGATCGGGTTAACGGCCCTTTTACCACACCCTGCACAGTGCCCCTAGTCATTCCCTGTACTGTGCCCTTTTATACTCTTATCCCATCACGGTATGGCGGTGTTATCCGGTCACTGTGCAGAGGTGTTTTTCGGTCAATGTATGGCCGTGGTATCCAATATCTGGATGGCCATAACTGTATCACTTTCCCTGCCCACGCCATCCTTTTTCAGACCTGGCATGAGCGGGAAAATATGCAGATTGTGGTGCTAAGGACCTGTGCGCCACAATCTGTGTCAGAAATTCGCTTAACATAGACGTATTTCTATATAATAAATTTTCACCTAATTGTATTATTATTCGGGGGTATGGCTAATATCTTTATATTATATAGCTTATAGTGTATTATACTGTGCCCTGTATTTCCCAGTAGAAAATGATCCTTGGGCAACACAGTCCTCATCCCTGACCACCAGGACCAGTTAGTGCTCTGTCAGTACATGGCGGCCTACCCTCCCCACCACTCTGCTCCGCTGTGTACTGGTGCTTATTCTGACACTAGGGCTGGGTTCACGTCCTATTTTTGCCATCCATTTAGTGCATAGCAAAAATGTATTGCGGTTCATGAACATTTGATCACGTTTGCGAACCGTCCCGGCCGATTTTCGTCCATCACTAGTTAGGTCAAGTCAGGAGGATGAGCAGAGTGAAGAAGTGGAAGAGGAGGTGGTTGACGATGAGGTCACTGACCCAACATGAGAAGGTGAAAAGCCGAGTGAGGACAGCAGAACAGAGGGGGAGTGATCTGCAGCAACGCAATAGGCTGGAAGATGCAGTGGGGTTGCAAAAGGGAGAATTCGGCCCACACCAAACAGGCCCACAACTGATACACGAACACCCCGATGCATAAATATACCTTGCCAAGGTGTAGGTATTCCACAGTAGGGTGCTTTTTTGATGAAAGTGCAGACGACAAAAGAGTGGTAGTTTGCAACCTGTGCCGTACCAAAATGAGCCGGAGCGTGAACACTAGCAACCTCACCACCACCATGATCCGCCACATGGCATCCAAGCACCCTAATAAGTGGGCCAAAAGCCTGGGTCCACAATCTGGGTTTGCGGGTCACACCACTGCCTCCTCTTCCCCTGTGTTACGCACTGCTGGTCAATCCCCTGTCAAAGGCGCAAGGGTGGATGCCCCTCGCCCTGTACCTGGACCTTCGCATGAACCATCAGCAACAACATCCACTTCCCTGTCCCACCGCAGCATCCAAATGTCCATAACACAGTAATTTGAAAGCAATCGCAAAGAGGGACCTGAGATATTGTGATACTGTGCCCTGACCAACGCAGTTACTTGGAAGGTCCACTTAACCACGGACACAAGGACAAGTGCTGGTGGCCAGGGATGCTACATTTCCCTGACCGCACACTGGGTGAATGTTGTGGAGGCCGGGAGTGAGAGTCATACCCTGGGATGGCACAGGTGCTACCCACGCCCAGGATTGTGGGCCCTACGTCCATCAGGGTCTTTGCCAGCAGCTATATTACTGGCTCCAATACCCACTTCTCCCCCTCCGCCGCCTCCTTCTTCACTTCCACCTCCAGCAGCAGTCAGCCATCAGTCGCTAGCTGGAAGCAGTGTAGCACTGCTGTGGGTGAGCGTCAACAGGCCGTGCTAAAGTTGTTTAGGGGACAAACAGCACACCGCCACAGAGCTGTGGCAGGGTATAAGGTACCTTGCCACTCTACCTACAACCAGGCATGGTTGTGTCTAACAATGGCCGTAACTTGGTGACGGCTTTTGAGCTAGGCAACCTGACACACATCCCATTCCTAACACACATCTTAAACTTAGTGGTTCAGCGGTTTATCAAAACCTACCCCAATTTTCCAGAGCTACTAGTGAAGGTGCGTCGCGTGTGTTGCCATTTCCGCAAGTCGTCCACAGCTTCAGCCGGTCTGTCAACGCTGCAGCAGCGCTTGCGGCTACCAGCTCACCGACTGTTGTGCGATGCGAGCACGCGCTGGAACTCTACGTTCCACATGTTGGCCAGGCTATGTTAGCAGCAGAGGGCAGTTGTGGAAAACCAGCTGCAACATGGTTGTCGTCTTTCGAGTCAACTGCCACTATTTACAATCGAGGAGTGGGCATTAATGTCAGACCTCTGTGAGGGTTTTAAAAAACTTTGATGAATCCACACAGATGGTTAGTGGTGATAAAGCTATTATCAGCGTAACCATCCCACTGCTGTGTCTACTCAAACGATCGCTGATTACAATTAAGGACAACACACTGAATGTGGCAGACGAGGAAATGGGGGAAGACGTTACACAGTTACACAGGGTGATAGCCAGACCAACCACAGTTCGTCTTCTCAGCGCGAATTGGACCATGAAGAGGAGGAGGAGCTGGAGACAGTTGCCTCTGCTACAGAGGATAGTACCCATGGAAATTTAATTCCATCTGTTTAGCGTGGATGGGCAGAAGAGGAGGAGGAGGAGGACGAGGAGATGAAGAGTCATCCTGATGTCGACATTGACATTGAGGTAGTTCAGTGACAGTTAAGTGACCCAGAAAACAATGATTCTGCAGTGTGGGCCCATTGTTTGCCTAGTAGGCTTTAATTGACACATGCATGTGAATTTTTTTTGTTTTGTTTTTGCATTTACAGTGCAGCACCAGAGGCCAGAAAAATTAGGCATGTACACATGCATGAAAAATTAGGTACTGTTGCAGCCGCTGCTGTAGCAGCGGGCAGGAAAATTTATGTTTTCTAGGCAGAAGGTGCACTAAAACATTTTGGCTTGAACCCTAGTTGGTGGCAGATAAGTCACGCAAGTCATCTGGCATGCAGAGATAAAATACAGCAGCGTGTGGACCATTTTTAGCCCAAGGCAGCTCATCTCATCACCAGGCCTTTATTAGTCAAATGTATCGCCCACTGTCAGTCCCTTCGGGATCCATACCTCATTCATCTTAATAAAGGTGAGGTAATCTAGACTTTTTTGACCTAGGCGACTTCTCTTCTCAGTGACAATACCTCCTGCTGCACTAAAGGTCCTTTCTGACAGGACACTTGAAGCGGGGCAGGCCAGAAGTTCTATTGCAAATTGAAATAGCTCAGGGCACAGGTCAAGCCTGCACACTCAGTAGTCAAGGGGTTCATCACTCCTCAGAGTGTCGATATCTGCAGTTAAGGTGAGGTAGTCTGCTACCTGTCGGTCGAGTCGTTCTCTGAGGGTGGACCCCGAAGGGCTGTGGCGATGCGTAGGACTTAAAAAGCTCTGCATGTCCTCCATCAACATCACGTCTGTAAAGCGTCCTGTCCTTGCCGGCGTGGTCGTGGTAGGAGGATTCCTTTACCTCTTCCCCTGTTAGATTCCCGTTGAGCTGTGGCATCACCCTTATACGCTGTGTAAAGCATACTTTTTAATTTATTTTGGAACTGCTGCATCCTTTCCGACTTGCGGTAATTCGGTAACATTTCAGGCACTTTCTGCTTATACCGGGGCCTAGTAGCGTGGCCACCCAGTACAGGTTGTTCTCCTTCAGCCTTTTTATACAAGGGTCCTTCAACAGGCACGACAGCATGAAAGACCCCATTTGCACAAGGTTGGATGCCGAGCTACTCATGTCCCATACCTCGTCCTAAGTGATCTCACTGAAAGTCTGTTCTTCCCCCCAGCCACGTACAACACCACGGGTACCAGATAGGTGACAACGAGCACCCTGGGATGCCTGCTGTGGTTGGTCTTCCCTCTCCTCCTCAAAGCCACATTCCTCCTCTGACTCCTCTTCCTCACACTCCTCTTCCAGCGTTGCTGCAGGTCCAGCAAGCGATGCTGATAAGGCTGTTTCTGGTAGTGATGTTGACCACAATTCTTCCTCTTCACACTCATCTACGGCCTGATCCAGCACTCTTTGCAGGGCACGCTCCAGGAAGATAACAAATGGGATGATGTTGCTGATGGTGCCTTCAGTGCGACTAACTAGGTTTGTCACCTCCTCAAATGGACGCATGAGCCTACAGGCATTGCACATGTGCGTCCAGTAACGTGGCAAAAAAATTCCCAGCTCCGTAGAGGCTGTCCTAGCACCCCGGTCATACAAATACTCATTGGCGGCTTTTTCTTGTTGGTGCAGGCTGTCAAACATTAGGAGTGTTGAATTCCAATGTGTCGGGCTGTCGCAAATCAAGCGCCTCACTGGCATGTTGTTTCGGCGCTGGATATCTGAAAAGTGCGCCATGGCCATGTAGGAACGCCTGAAATGGCCACACACCTTCCTGGCCTGCTTGAGGACATCCTGTAAGCCTGGGTACTTATGCACAAAGCATTGTACAATCAGATTCAACATATGTGCCATGCACGGCACATGTGTCAACTTGCCCAAATTCAATGCCGCCAACAAATTGCTTCCTTTGTCACACACCACTTTGCCGATCTCCAGTTGGTGCGAAGTCAGCCACTGATCCACCTGTGCGTTCAGGGCGGACAGGAGTGCTGGTCCGGTGGGACTCTCTGCTTTCAGGCAAGTCAACACCAAGACGGTGGCAGCAGGCCTGCCTGCAAGTAGTGGCGGTGTCACCAACTCCTCTGCAGAGCCATGCATTCCATGCTTGGCAGCCGTCAGCAGGTTTACCCAATGCGCAGTGTAGGTGATATACCTGCCCTGACCGTGCTTTGCAGACCAGGTATCAGTGGTCAGATGGACCCTTGCCCCAACACTGTGTGCCAGACATGCCATTACTTCCTTTTGCACAATCGAGTACAGGTTGGGGATTGCCTTTTGTGCAAAGAAATTTTGGCTGGGTACCTTCCACTGCGGTGTCCCAATAGCTACAAATTTTTGGAAGGCCTCAGACTCCACCAGCTTGTATGGTAAAAGCTGGCGGGCTAAGAGTTCCGACAAGCCAGCTGTCAGACGCCGGGCAAGGGGGTGACTTTGTGACATTGGCTTCTTACGCTCAAACATGTCCTTGACAGACACCTGACTGTGGGCAGATGAGCAGAAACTGCTCAAGGCGAGAGACGGAGTGGCAGATGGTTGAGAGGGGGCAAGGAGGACAGCAGTGGTTGACGTGGCTGAAGATGCTGGACCAGGAGATGGATGGCGGCTTTGAGTTTGTGTGCTGCTTGTACTCATGTGTTGATCCCATAGGAGTTTGTGATTTGAGATCATGTGCCTTAGCAAAGCAGTTGTGCCGAGGTGGGTGTTGGACTTCCCACGACTCAGTTTCTTTTGGCACAGGTTGCAAATGGCATCGCTGGTGTCAGAGGCAGACACAAAAAAAAAATGCCACACTGCTAATCTCTGCAATGCCGTCATTCTGGTGGTGGCAACAGCATGCGTTGATTGGCGTGCTGTCTGGCTGACCCCGGGTGCCGATGCATGCTGTCTGACTGTGCCTTTAGCTCCTTTGCGACGACCTCCCCCTGCTTCCAACTCGTCTCCTCCTCCTCTCTGTCTCCCCATCTGAACTTTCCCCCTGTTCTTCTTCTCTTCGAGCAGGCACCCAAGTAACATCCACGGACACATCGTCATCATCAACCGCTTCACTTGTATCTGACAACTCAGTAAAGGAAGCAGCAGCGGGTACAACATCATCATCATCACACCGTACGTCCATGTGTGTAATGCTGCCTAACTGAGACATATCCCTGTTATCTACATCCTCTGGCAATAATGGTTGCGCATCACTCATTTCTTCCAACTGATTTGTAAATAACTCCTCTGACAGATCAAGTGAAGTGGCTGTGGTGCTAGTGTTGGTGGTGGCAGCAGGCGGGCGAGTGGTAACTTGAGAGGTGCCCGAAGCTGAGCTGGAGGAGGATGGTGTGTCAAGGTTCTGAGCGGAAAGCTGTAGAAGATTGGGTGTCCTGTGTTAGCCAGTCAACTATGTCCTCAGAACTTTTCGAGTTCAGGGTACGTGAACACTGGGCATTATTCTAGGGCCAAAGGGAATCACAGCACCTTGACCAAGATGGCCCCTGCGGGGTGGCCTGCCTCTGCCTGTCATTTTTTTTAGATTAGTTTAGTTGTACTATGCGTGCAAGCTACTCTGACACCAGATATGAGTGGCACTGTGCACTGGCAAAAGTTGGCAGAGTAGACGCTGTAGGCCTGACACACACGCTTGCAGACAACTAACTGCTATTCATTCTTTTACAGTCCAAATTGTAGTTTTTTTTTTTTCAGGGCCTGAAACACACACACATTAAGGCAACTGACTGCTATTATTTCACAGTCAAAATAGATTTTTTTTTTTTTTTATGTAAACTTATGTGACACCAGATATGAGTTGCACTGGTGTGACACTGTGCACTGACTGCTATTATTTCACAGTCAAAAAAGTTTTTAGTTTTTTTAAATGAAAGCTACTGTGACACCAGATATGAGTGGCACTGTGCACTGGCAAAAGTTGGCAGAGTAGACACTGTAGGCCTGACACACACGCTTGCAGACAACTAACTGCTATTCATTCTTTTACAGTCAAAATTGTATTTTTTTTTTTTTTTTATGTATTCTACTGTGACACCAGATATGAGTTGCACTGGTGTGACACTTAGCACTGGCAGGGCCTGAAACACACACACGTTAAGGCAACTGACTGCTATTATTTCACAGTCAAAAAAGTTTTTAGTTTTTTTAAATGAAAGCTACTGTGACACCAGATATGAGTGGTGGCACTGGGCAAGTGGGCACAGTATACGCTGTGAGTCTGACACACACGCTGGCAGGAAAGTGAAATTAGATTACACAGGAAAAAATAAATAAAAAAAGCAGACTGATGTTCTAGCCCTAAAAAAGGGCTTTTTGGGGTGCTGTCCTTGCAGCAGAGATCAGATGAGTCTTTCAGTACTGTAGTGGACACTGAATACACTAGCCTAGCTATCGATTTCCCTATTAAATCAGCAGCAGCTACACTGTCCCTCCTCTCACTAAGAATGCAGCTTCCGAATGAATCTAAAATGGATGCTGTCCAGGAGGTGGTAGGGTCTGGGAGGGAGGGTATGATACTGATTGTCTGGAATGTGTCTGCTGTCTGTGAGGTAAACGGGCAAAGTTTACTCAATGATGACGAATAGGGTGGGGACCGAACATCGCATATGTTCGCCCGCAGCGGCGAACACCAACAAGCGATGTTTGCCGGGATCTGTTCGCCTGCGAATAGTTCGGGACATCTCTACTCACATATAATGTTTTACAGTGTCTGCTCACCTGCAGGCACTCTCATATAATGTATTAGAGTGTCAGCTCACCTAAAGGCACTCGCATATAATGTTTAAGAGCGTCAGCTCTCCAGCAGGCCCTCGCCCCTAATATTTTAGAGGGTCAGCTCAGCAGCAGGCCCTTGCATCTCATGTTTTACAGGGTCATCTCAACTGCAGGCCCTCGCATATAATGTTTTATAGGGTCAGCTCACCAGTAGGCACTCACATAATGTTTTAGAGCATCAGCTCACCTGCAGGCCCTCGCATATAATTTTTTAGAGAGTTAGCTCACCAGCAGGCCATCGCCCCTAATGTTTTACAGGGTCAGCTCACCTGCAGGCCCTCACATATAATGTTTTACAGGGCCAGCTTAACTGCAAGCCCTCGCATATAATGTTTTACAGGGTCAGCTCAACTGAAGGCCCTCACATATAATGTTTTACAGGGTCAGCTCACCTGCAGGCCCTCACATATAATGTTTTACAGGGCCAGCTTAACTGCAAGCCCTCGCATATAATGTTTTACAGGGTCAGCTCAACTGAAGGCCCTCACATATAATGTTTTACAGGGTCAGCTCACCTGCTTGCCCTCACCTAAAATCTTTTACAGGGTCAGCTAACTTTCTGATTAGGACAGCCAAGTCTTGCCTGTTGGTACTCTGGCACACATTGCTGACTTCAGGCTGCCTTTCCCGCGACCCGCACATTATATGCATTTTAAACAAGATGGATTACTGGTTGTTCACCCTTCTCAACCCCCGCTACAAAGAGAACTTCTCATCTATCATTCCTCTGGTGGAGAGGACAAGCAAAACAGTGCTATAGTAGAAGGTCCTTGTTAAAAAATTGCTCCAAAGTTGATAGGGAAGACATACAAATGGATTGTCGCCGTCACGGGGATGTGCAATCGCCTAGAAGTTATCTAAATTCAACAAAGCGGCAGCAGGCCCTCACCTACAAGTCCAGTTTCAGTAGCGAAGAGTCTGGTCAACAAAATCCTCACTATGATGACACACTGGGTGAACGTTGTGGAGGCTGGGAGCAAGTTGGCTGCTAGCACCAGACTTGCCCTCCAATTGATCCGCGTTAACGGAAAGTGTACTCATTCCTATAACAGGGCCGCTTAGGAGTGCTGTATTGTTATTTATTGTCACTACCTCCCCGAGTCGGGAGTGGGTAATTCCTTCCTTGCATGCTTCTGCTTCAATAACTTGACCCACCCTCTCTGGGTCGTTCACATTTAGAAAAACAAAGGGGCAAGGCAACAATAGCCAATCAGATTTCAGCCATTGACCTCCCTTAGATGTGGTATCCCTTTCTCAAGCTCCCTCTCCGGCATCAAACCCTGATTCCCCGTTACCCGTGAACACCATGGTAGGTACAGAAAAGAACATCGAAAGTTGATATGGCAGACATCCAAATGAATTGTCGCCTTTACGGGGACATGCAATCGCCCAGAGGTTATCTAGAGTCACCAATGCGGCAGCAGGCCCTCGCTCCAAAGGTTTAAGATGGTCAGATCAGCAGGCCCTTGCTACAAATGTTTTGAGGGTCACCAGCAGGCCATCAATCATAATTTTTAAAGGGTGTGTATGATGACCTCCTTTATGTGTAACAAAGGGTGTTTTGCAGCACTTGCACTTTATATACAATTGAATATACAGGAAAGAATGTTTCCTAACAATTTTTCATGTAAAATAGATTTTTTTTGGGGGGTTTTGTGCGTATTTTTTGTCAGTCTGTAAAAGTGGCATACAACTCAGACAACATGGTTCCCAGCAGCAACCTGGGAGTCCAAGATGCATCCAGACATCGTCCCCATGCTGTTCCCGATCCATTTCAGTGGTGTCTCTGTCACTTACTGACCTTTTCCAATGTACCAGGCACCATCCCCTCTTCAGAGCAGGGGGTGCCTGGCTGTCTCCCATTGACTACCATTATACTCCAGTTCTTGGCCGAGCTGTGAATATAGCAATGTGTTTGGGCCAAACACCTGAATACTTTGGTGCTCGATCATCACTACTGCTCAGGTTATGGAGCCCTGACTGGTGGAGAAGGGGGTCTGGGCTTCTGGGAGAAGCAGTGGTTGCTGCATCAGATTGTACCACTACATTAGTGCCACAGTTTTCCCAAGTCACTTTATGTTGATGCTCCATGTGTTGATCCAGGGCCATGGTGCCAACATTAGCACACTGACTGTGCTTAACCTTCTGCCCACATATCCTGATTACTGCCACGCTAACGTTCTCCAGTGACTTGATAGAAAAATTCCCACCATTCAGTGTTGACTGCCTCTTGCTGCCTTTATGAACTTATGCACTGATAGTTGTTTCCTGACAGGTAAGACAGTAGCAGACGGTCTACCCAGTGCATATTTGGCCCCAGATCTCCCATTGATTCCACCCCGCTGACTCATCAGCACACTGCCACCCTCACCCCCTGATAATGATGATGATGATGATGATGATGATGATGTCTTGTTCGGGTGTGGGAGGGAAACACCACACCAAACATAGGAGAGAAAAGGGTGAGGGAATAAGGCCTGGAAACTAAGGAAAGGACATGGACACCTCCTAATAAAACCCTCATCAAAGTCCTGACTAACTACCAGCATGAACAGGCCCCAAAAGTAGGTGAGTTCATACATAGGAATACCTAGTGTCCTAACTCACCCTATAGGACCCTAGTACTAATGTCAGGACTGAGACAACCTGTTCCTCCAAAAGGAAGGACGAACAGGAGTCTCCCTCAGGCCTTAATACAAATTACAGGGAAATGCAACACACAAAACAACCCAAACAAAATACAAAAGGAAAAGAAAACACTTAACTTAAATACAAGTGGTTATGGCAGCACCAGGAACTCAGCCGAGATTCACACACCAGCTATCCACAACTCAAACAGAAGCTATAAACCGCATAGCATAGTGGGAGAAACAACAATAAAAAGAAAAGTTTAAATGACCATAATAGCCACACCTGGGGAAAGAAGGTGTGGCAAGCACCAGAAACAACACAGATGCCATTTGATCAAAAAGGAATTCTGGAATTCCAAACTGCAGTCCACCATGACAGGAACTGGTGGCAAGGGGGACGACTCCAAAAGTTCAACATATCTCTTCACTAAAGGTTTATGAAACACATTATGAATTTTCAGAGCCTGAGGAAGTTCAAGATGAAAAGCTACAGGATTTATAATGGCAGTGATCTTATATGGACCAATAAATCTTGGATCCAACTTCCAAGAAGGTACCATCAACTTAATGTTTCTTGTGGACAGCCACACAGAATCACCCACTCTTAGGTCCGGATCATTCATACCTTTCCTGTCAGCCACACATTTATACTTGCTGCCCATATTCTTCAAATTATTTAGAATTTTTCGCCATATCGATGACAATGATGACGAAAAACGTTCTTTCTCACAGATACCAGAAGTATCAGAACCAGAAAATGTGCCAAACTGCATGTGAAACCCATATGCCCCCAAAAACGGCAATTGTTGATGCCAAGGTGTTCTCCAAGTTGGACATAAGGGAGGCATATAATCTGGTTAGAATCAAGGAGGGGGATGAATGGAAGATGGCTTTTAATACCCCAGAGGGTCACTTTGAGAACCTGGTCATGCATTTTGGGTTGACCAATGCTCCTGCGGTTTTCCAGCATTTTGTCAATGACATTTTTCATCACCTGGCGGGGATGTTTGTTGTTGTGTATCTGTATGATATAATAATTTATTCTCCAGACGTGGAGACTCATCAGGATCACGTTAGACAGGTGTTACAGATTCTAAGAGATAATAAATTGTACGCAAAGTTAGAGAAGTGTGTTTTTGCTGTACATGAGGTGCAATTCTTGGACTACCTGCTGTCATCTTCAGGTTTTTGAATGGAACCATTGCCGAAAATTTATTCAGAACTGTTCGACAGTGGTAAAACCCTTAACTGACATGACTAAGAAAGGGACGGATGATTCAGTGTGGTCCGATTCAGAGTTGCGAGCATTTTCTCAGTTAAGGCGTGCTTCGCTTCTGCCCATATATTGGTGCAGCCGGATGTATCACAACCTTTCATTGTGGAAGATGGCGCATCTGAGGTGGGTGTAGCAGCAGTCTTATCGCAGGGCCCGTCACCTGGTAAATGGCGCCCATGTGCATTTTTCTCAAAAAAACTCTGCTGCAGAGAGAAATTACGATGTGGGTAACAGAGTTGCTGGCCATTAAGTTGGCTTTTGAGGAGTGGCGTCATTAGTTGGAAGGAGCGATTCATCCGATCACGGTGTTCACAGATCACAAAAATCTGGCTTACCTGGTGTCAGCTAAACGACTGAACCTGAGGCAGGCCAGATGGTCTTTATTTCTAATCAGATTCAATTTCATTGTCACTTATCGTCCTGGGGTTCAGAACGTCAAGGCTTATGCCTTGTCACATAGTTTTCCTGGAGGTGGTGATTTTGAAAATCCGAGTCCGATACTGTCGGAGGGGGTGGTGATATCCGCTCTATACCCTGACCTAGAGGTGAACGTGTTAGAGGCTCAGGTAGACACACCGGAGTCTTGCCCCTCTGGGAAATTGTTTGTTCCATCAGAATTGCGTCATAAGGTGTTTGAGGAACATCACTGTACGGTTATTACGGGAAACCCTGGGAGTAGATCCACTGCCTACCTCTTCTCTCATAGATTCTGGTGGCCGGGGTTGCGTAAGTGTGTTAAGGACTATATGTCGGCCTGTAGTATCTGTGCAAGCGCTAAGGTGACACATACTCGACCTTCTGGATCTCTACTTTCATTGCCCGTACCGTCCAGGCCATGGACTCACTTGTCTATGGATTTTATTACTGATCTGCCTAATTCGTCAGGAAAAACTGTTATTCTGGTGGTAGTTGATTGTTTTAGTAAAATGGTGCACTTTATAGCATTGCCTGGCATACCTTATGCTAAAACACTTGCGCAAGTGTTTGTTGACAACATTGTGAAACTTCCTGGAATTCCCTCTAACATGATCTCGGATCGTGGGACTGGAAGGCGTTCTGTACTCGGCTGGGGGTACAACTGTCTTTATCTTCTGCTTTTCATCCTCAGATGAATGGACAGACGAAGCGCAATAATCAGAGTCTGGAGACTTACTTGAGATGTTTTGTATCTGAAAACCAGGAGGAGTGGTCTTCTTTTTTGTCTTTGGTAGAGTTTGCAATAAACAATTGTAGTCAGGAGTCCACTGGTAAGTCACTGTTTTTGGGGGCATATGGGTTTCACATGCAGTTTGGCACATTTTCTGGTTCTGATACTTCTAGTATCTCTGAGGAAGAATGTTGTTTGTCATCATTGTCATCGATATAGAAAAAAATTCAAAACAATTTGAAGAATATGGGCAACAAGTATAAACATGTGGCTGACAGGAAACGTATGAATGGTCTGGACCTAAGAGAGGGTGATTTTGTTGGCTGTCCACAATAAACATTAAGTTATAGGTACCTTCTTGGAAGTTGGGTCCAAGATTTATTGGTCCATTTAAGTTCACTGCCATTATTAATCCTGTAGCTTTTCGTCTTGAACTTCCTCAGGCTCTGAAAATTCATAATGTGTTTCATAAACCTTTGTTGAAGAGATATGTTGAACCTTTGGAGTCGTCCCCCTTGCCACCAGCTCCTGTCATGGTGGACGGCAGTTTGGAATTCCAGATCGCCAAGATTATTGACTCTCGAGTTTTCTGGAGGTCTCTTCAGTATCTTGTTCACTGGAAGGGTTATGGACCAGAGGAGAGGATGTGGGTAGAAGGGGGGTACTGTCACGGACGTTCCGGCGACAGGTGGCAGGAGATCAGTGAGACTGGCAACACGTGGTTTGATCTGACATGTTTTCTGTTTGGATGAAATGACGTCTGTGTTTTTTCTGGTGCTTGCCACACCTTCTTTCCCCAGGTGTGGCTATTATAGTCATTTAACCTCTATTTATTTTTGTTTCTCCCACTATGCTATGCGGTTTATAGCTTCTGTTTCAGTTGTGGATAGCTGATGTGTGATTCTCAGCTGTGCTCCTGGCGCTGCCATAGCCACTTGAAGTTAAGTGTTTTTTTTCCCTTTTGTATTTTGTTTGGGTTATTTTGCATTTCCCTATAATTTGTATTAAGGCCTGAGAGAGACTCCTGCTTGTCCTTCCTTTTGGAGGAACAGGTTGTCTCAGTCCTGACATTAGTACTAGGGTCCTATAGGGTGAGTTAGGACACTAGGTATTCCTATAAATGAACTCACCTACCTCTGGGGTCTGTTCATACTGGTAGTTAGTCAGGACTTTGATGAGGGTTTTACTAGGAGGTGTACATGTCCTTTCCTTAGTTTCCAGGCCTTATTCCCTCACCCTTTTCTCTCCTATGTTTGGTGTGGTGTTTCCCTCCCACACCCGAACAAGACATCATCATCAGGGGGTGAGGGTAGCAGTGTGCCGATGAGTCAGCAGGGTGGAAGCAGTGGGAGATCTGGGGCCAAATATGTCTGCTGTCTTACCTGTCAGGAAAAAACTATCAGTGCATAGCTTCATAAAGGCAGCAAGAGGCAGTCAACACTGAGTGGTGGGGATAAAATGCCATACTCGGCAGAGTGGGAATTTTTCTATCAAGTCGCTGGAGTATGTAAGCGTTGCAGTATTCAGGTTATATGGGCAGAAGGTGAAGCGTGGTCAGGGTATTAATGTTGGCACCATGGCCCTGCATCAACACATGGAGCATCACCATAAAGTGTCCTGGGAAAACTGTGGCACTAATGTAGTGGTACAATCTGATGCAGCAACCACTGCTTCTCCCAGCAGCCCAGACCCCCTTCTCCACTAGTCAGGGCTCCTCAACCTAAACAGAAGGAAGCTTTCATTCCTTCCCTTTATCTCTTGCTCCTGATGCTCCTCCTCCTTCTCATCACGTGTTTCACCAGCAATCGATCACCAAGGCAATTGAAAAGAGACAGCAGTAAGTGTGCACTCATCCAACGGTGCAGAAGCTGAACATGCTACTGGACAAGTTCCTGGTACTACAGTCCTTCCCTTTCCATGTCATTGACTCTGCACCTTTCAGAGAGCTGATGGCTAGTTCCAACCCAAAGTGGAGAGTCCAAAGCCTTCATTACTTCTCTCAAAAAGCTCTACCAGCCCTAAACACATATGTTGAGCAGAAGGTGGGCCAGTCCATGAGCCTGTCAGCATCTGGTACAGTTCATGCCAGCGCTGATGTATGGAGCTGTAACTAGTATCATCAAGGACAATATAAGTCCTTGATAGCCCACTAAGTAAATGTGGTTGCGGCCCAGGCACACGAGTGACTTAGTCAGGTGATGGCAATGCCGCCTCCACGTTTTAATCATGGGATTTTTGCATCAATATCCTCCTCTGCCTCCTCATCCTCCACCTTGTCCTCAGTGACAGTTCAGAGTGGTCCTCAATCATATCACCTATGACATTGTCACGCGGTTCTGCACCTGGTCAGCCTGGATGAACCTCACACCGGGGAGGAACTGCTTCGGTCAACAACTAAGAAATAGAATCCTGGCTGTCTCCTTGCCAACTGGAGATAGGAACCATGGTTACCTCGGACGTGCCAACTTCTACAATGAAAGGTTGTGATACATCCGACTGCACCAATATTGGGGCAGAAGCTAAGCACTGCTTAACCACAGAAAGGGCTCACAACTCCGAATCAGACCACACTGAAACATCTGTCCCTTTCTTACTCATATCAGTTAAGAGTTTCACCACTGTTGAATAGTTCTGAATACATTTTTGGTAACAGTTGGTGAACCCCAAAAACCGCATAAGAGACTTCAGATTTTTGGGCCAATCCCAGTCCAATACAGCATGAACTTTCTCTGGATCCATTCGAAAACCTGAAGATAATAGCAGGTAGCTCAAGAATTGCACCTCTTGTACAGCAAAAATACACTTCTCTAATTTTGCGTACAATTTATTATCTCTTAGGATCTGTAACACCTGTCTAACGTGATCCTGATGAGTCTCCACGTCTGGAGAATAAATTATTATCTCATCCAAATACACAACAACAAACCTCCCTGCCAGGTGATGAAAAATGTCAGTGACAAAATGCTGGAAAACCGCAGGAGCATTGGTCAACCCAAAAGGCATGACCAGGTTCTCAAAGTGACTCTCTGGGGTATTAAAAGCAGTCTTCCATTCATCCTCTTCCTTGATCCTAACCAGATTATATGCCCCCCTTATGTCCAACTTGGAGAACACCTTGGCATCAGCAATCTGGTTAAACAAATCAGGAATCAAAGGAAGTGGGTAAGGATCACGGACAGAAATCCGATTAAGCGCACAAAAATCCAGACATGGCCTAAGAGTTCCGTCCTTTTTTTAACAAAGAAAAACCCTGCTGCCACTTCAGCTTTGGAAGGTCTTATGTGTACTTTAGCCAAACTCTCAGTAATATACTCTATCATGGCCGTTCTTTCAGGTCCAGAAAGGTTATCCAACCTAGATTTTGGCAACTTAGCTCCGGGAATAAGGTTGATAGGACAATCATATTCCCGATGTAGAGGTAAATCCTGGCATCCACATTCAGAAAATACATCGTCAAAATCAGATTAAAAAGAGGGTAATGTTTTAGTGGTTTAAGCAGAAAAAGATGTATACAGACGATTGTCAACGCAATAATCACCCCAATCCAGAATCGGTCTAGCTTGCCAATCAATGGTTGGATTGTGCTTGCTTAGCCACGGTAAACCTAGAACCAACGGCGCAGGAAGACCCTCCAACACAAAACACGAGAAGAATTTCTGATGAAAGTCACCCACTCTTAATCCGATGTCATGCACTCAGTATCCGTAGCCCACCTCCTAAACTCAGAGCAATAGATCTCAGCAGAATGCTCTGTAACGGGGCGCTGAAGGCGCCCTCGGCACTTGGTCTCCCATAAGCCGCAGACCTGCTGCTTAGCTTCGGGAGCAAGGATCTGTGTTCTGCCTCATTCCCAGGGCGGCTTTTGCTAGCTGGGAGGCTCCCTGCTCCTAAGTCTGCCTTGAGCGCCGAGCTGATCACTTGGTGCTTGACTTCTTTGTCTGTCGGTCATGTGACGCTGGCCACGTCACATGACCCTCACTTTCCACTATAAATACAGGCAACCTGCTGGCTACAGGTAGCCTGTGATTTTGGTCCCTTAGGCTGTGCATTATTATTGTTATTTAGCTTACCTTTGGATTTGACCCTTGATCTGCTTCCTGACACCTCTTCTGCCTGCTCCCTGACGCTACCTCTCTGATTTTGACCTCGGCTTGCTTTTGGATTTTGTCTCTTCTCTTGAACTGACGTGACCTCCTGGACTGACCCCGGCTAGTTGATTCGCCTCACAGAGTACGTGTGTAGCTGGTTCCTACACTGCCCTGAATATTGTAGGCTTAAGTAAGTCCAAAGTAAGGCAGTATATTTAG
>NC_053391.1:335494304-335524520 GCF_905171765.1 Bufo bufo | reverse complement strand
ATGACTGTTTGATTGGCACTATTTTGGGGTGCATATGACTTTTTGATCGCTTGCTATTACACTTTTTGTGATGTAAAGTGACAAAAAATGGTTTATTTAGCACATTTTTATTTTTTTTTATTTTTTTTTACGGTGTTCATCTGAGAGGTTAGGTCATGTGATATTTTTATAGAGCCGGTCGATACGAAGGCGGCGATACCAAATATGTATACATTTTTTTTATTTATGTAAGTTTTACACAATAACAGCTTATTTCAAAAAAAAAAATGATAGTTTTTTTTTTTGTGCGATTGTCTCAGGTAGGGGCTCATTTTTTGAGGGATGAGGTGACGGTTAGATTGGTACTATTTTGGTGGGCAAACTCCTTTTTGATTGCTTGTGGTGTAAGGTGACAAAAAAATTGTTTATTTAGCACAGTTTTATTTTTTATTTTTTACGGTGTTCATCTGAGGGGTTTGGTCATGTGATATGTTTATAGAGACGGTCGATATGGACGCGGCGATACCTAATATGTATACTTTTTTTTCCCCCCTATTTCTTACCAATTTTTTTTAACTTTATTTGGGGAAAATGACGTTTTTGTTTATTTTTACCTGAAACTTTAAATTTTTTTGGGGAAAACTTTATTTTTTAAACTTTTTTTACACTTTATTTTTTGTCCCACTTTGGGACTTGAACTTTGGGGGTATATTCCTTTACAATGCATTCCAATACTTCTGTATTGGAATGCATTGGCTGTATGAGTAATACTGTGTGTAATACTTATACAGCTTCTGGGGCCTGTGAGATCCAGGGGGCTGGATCTCACAGGCTCTTCACCGGAAGGCAGCTCGATGCCTTCCTTAGACATTTCGCTGCCTTCCATGCCATCGGGTCCCCCCTACAGCCACATGGGGACCCGATGGCTCCTCCACACAGCCGCCGCAACCGCAGGTAAAGCCGCAAACCGCAGGTCTGAATTTACCTGCGGTTTGCGGTGATCGCCGATACGGGGGAGTCACATGACCCCCCCGGCGTTGTGACAGGATGCTCGCTGAATGATTTCAGCGGGCATCCTGTTCCGATTAACCCCCGCCGCAATCGTGTTTTAAACCTATGACGTACCGGTACGTCATGGGTCCTTAAGGACTCGGGAAACATGCTATACCGGTACGTCATGCGTCCCTAAGGGGTTAAACTTGAATTTAACACTTGCAGATCTGGAAAATACTCTTTGAGAAAAAAGTGTGTTTTTCAAACCCCAGAAAATTCTAGGTGTATTTCTACCTTAAAATGCACACTGACTAATCCAGATGTTGTAGTTTGCCCCCAAAAAATGGTGATTTGCAATGTCCCAAAAGCTCAGATGCAGTGCTGGTGCACTGAGCATGCATAAAATGGCCGCCGCCGCCACCCACCTAACTAACAGAATTATAAAAGTTATATTTTTTTTTGTTAATGGCCTCAGGGCAGGGTAAAACGATTGTGTCCTGCACCCACACAACTATTTCTAGATAGATCGCTGAGTTAGATTCTCTTTTATTCTCTCCCTGAAATCACAAGTCCAGCAGCATCCTCTCCCTACACTTGTAACAGCAGAGTAACGTGCAACGCTACGTGACTCAATCTTATATAGAGGCTGGGTCACATGCTGCTCTGGCCAATCACAGCCATGCCAATAGTAGGCATGGCTGTGATGGCCTCTTGGGGCAAGTAGTATGACGCTTGTTGATTGGCTGCTGTGCAGCCTTTCAAAAAGCGCCAAGAAAGCGCCAAACCCGAACTTTTACGGAAATGTTCGGGGTCCAAAAATCTTTACAGTTCGGGTTTGCTCAACCCTATGTGTGAACCATTCTATTTTTCTTGTAGTAATTTTTTCCAAAAACTATTGCATACTTTATTGGAAACAACTCTCTGCACTGTAATAGCTTGCACTGTAAAGAGTATACATTTAGAAACTGCAAAAGATTGCAATTTTCCCAAGTGACTGTTTAAATATAATTAGATGCTCCTTTTTATAGTGATCGTATCATTGTATCTTTTCATGTTTTACAGCGCTAATTTTTTTGTATGTTTCTATTTTAGGTCCAGAACATACTGTATATACATATCAAAACATAAAATACTGAAAACCTATTACTGTCTCTAAAACAAAATCATTGCAATTTTATTAGCGTGATACCTCATAAACTTTCATCATAAACTTTTGGTGTAGGAATTGGGTCCTTTGAGACCATAAGACAAAAGGAATGGGGGTGGATAGACTAATATTAAAATAAAATAAATCATTTTATACTCACTCCTTTCTCCAGCACTGCTTTCTGTGGTGCTCTTCCGATACTCTCGCTGCTGCTTGTTACACACTGCAGAGGGGATGTGCCAAAATGTGACTCATGACCGTTGTAAGAAATCATTGTCCTCACTGCTCTAATAAGGAAGACAGTGATTGGTAGTACACCTGCACGCTACAGTGTTGGTAAAAAGCAAAAGACTGTGGCATACCAAAATGTAACTCATTAATGACCAGCTTGTTTTAGGCCTTAATGAGCAGGCGATTTATTTTTTAATTTTTTCATTGCCGCCTTCCAAGAGCTACACATAACTTTTTTATTTTTCGGTCTACGTAGCCGTATGAGGGCTTGTTTTTAGAATGACAGTTTTGAAGTAGTTTTTAATGGCACCATTGTTGACTACACATAACTTGCTGATTAACCCCTTTGGGACACAGCCTTATAGTCACTTTATGTGGTGATAACATTAAAACGCTTTGACTTATCCAGGCCATTCTGAGATCGTTTTTTTGTCACATATTGTACTTCATGACATTGGTAAAATGAAGTCAAAAAATTTATTTTTATTTATAAAAAAATATCAAATTTACCCAAAAATTTCTTTAAATTGCAAATTTCCAAGTTTCAATTTCTCTACTTCTATAATACATAGTAATAGCTCCAAAAATAGTTATTACTTTACATTCCCCATATGTATACTTCATGTTTGGATCACTTTGGGAATGATATTTTATTTTTTGGGGATGTTACAAGGCTTAGAAGTTTAGAAGCAAATCTTGAAATTTTTCAGAAATTTTCAAAAACCCAATTTTTAGGGACCAGTTCAGGTCTGAAGTCACTTTGCGAGGCTTACATAATAGAAACCACCCAAAAATGACCCCATTCTATAAACTACACCCCTCAAGGTATTCAAAACTGTTTTTACAAACTTTGTTAACCCTTTAGGTGTTCCACAAGAATTAATGGAAAATAGAGATACAATTTCAAAATTTCACTTTTTTGGCAGATTTTCCATTTTAATCATTTTTTTCCAGTTACAAAGCAAGGGTTAACAGCCAAACCAAACTCAATATATATGGCTCTGATTCTGTAGTTTACAGAAACACCCCATATGTGAAAGTAAACCGCTGTACGGGCACACGGCAGGGCGCAGAAGGAAAGGAATGCCATACGGTTTTTGAAAGGCAGGTTTTGCTGGACTGTTTTTTTTGACACCATGTCCCATTTGAAGCCCCCCTGATGCACCCCTAGAGTAGAAACTCCATAAAGTGACCCCATCTAAGAAACTACACCCCTCAAGGTATTCAAAACAGATTTTTACAAACGTCGTTAACCCTTTTGGTGTTCCACAAGAGTTATTGGCAAATGGAGATGAAATTTCTGAATTTCAATTTGTTGGCAAATTTTCAATTTTAATCTATTTTTTCCAGTAACAAAGCAAGGGTTAACAGCCAAACAAAACTCAATATTTATGGCCCTGATTCTGTAGTTTACAGAAACACCCCATATGTGGTTGTAAACTGCTTTACGGGCACACGGCAGGGCGCAGAAGGAAAGGAATGCCATAAGGTTTTTGGAAGGCAGATTTTGCTGGACTGTTTTTTTTTACACCATGTCCCATTTGAAGCCCCCCTGATGCACCCCTAGAGTAGAAACTCCAAAAAAGTGACCCCATTTTAGAAACTACGGGATAGGGTGGCAGTATTGTTGGTACTAGTTTAGGGTACATATGATTTTTGGTTTCTCTATATTACACTTTTTGTGAGGCAAGGTAACAAGAAATAGCGGTTTTGGCACCAATTACATTTTAAACATTCATCTGACAGGTTAGATCATGTGGTATTTTTATAGACCAGGTTGTCATGGATGCGACAATACCTAATATGTATACTTTTTTTTATTTATGTAAGTTTTACACAATGATTTCTTTTTTGAAACAAAAAAAAATCATGTTTTACTGTTTCCATAGTCTAAGAGCCATAATTTTTTCAGTTTTTGGGCAGGATATGAATTTTGCAGGATGATATATCGGTTTGATTGGCACTATTTTGGGGTGCATGTGATTTTTTGATCACTTGCTATTACACTTACACTTTTTGTGATGTAAGGTGACAAAAAATTGTTTATTTAGCACAGTTTTTATTTTTAATTTTTTACGGTGTTCATCTGAGGGGTTAGTTCATGTGATATTTTTATAGAGCCAGTCGATACGGACGTGGCGATACCTAATATGTATACTTTTCTTTTATTTATGTAAGTTTTACACAATAACATAATTTTTGAAACAAAACAAAAAAATCGTTTTAGTGTCTCCATATTCTGAGAGTTTTTGGGCGATTATCTTAGGTAGGATCTCATTTTTTGCGGGATGAGATGATGGTTTGATTGGCACTATTTTGGGGTGCATATGACTTTTTGATCGCTTGCTATTACACTTTTTGTGATGTAAGGTGACAAAAAATGGTTTCTTTAGCACAGTTTTTATTTTTTATTTTTTACGGTGTTCATCTGAGGGGTTAGGTCATGTGATATTTTTATAGAGCCGGTCGATTCGGACACGGCTATACCTAATATGTATATTTTTTTTATTTATGTAAGTTTCACACAATAACAGCTTTTTTTTTTTTTTTTAATGATGTTTTAGTGTCTCCATATTCTGAGCCATAGTTTTTTTTTTTTTGGGCGATTGTCTCAGGTAGGGGCTCATTTTTTGAGGGATGAGGTGACGGTTAGATTGGTACTATTTTGGTGGGCAAACGCCTTTTTGATCGCTTGCTGTTGTACTTTTTGTGGTGTAAGGTGACAAAAAAATGGTTTATTTAGCACAGTTTTTATTTTTTATGGTGTTAATCTGAGGGGTTAGGTCATGTGATATGTTTATAGAGCGGGTCGATACAGACGCGGAAATACCTAATATGTATACTTTTTTTCCCCTCTATTTTTTACCATTTTTTTTTACTTTTATTTGGGGGAAATTACTTTTTTGTTTATTTTTACTTGAAACTTTTATTTTTGGGGGGGGAAACTTTATTTTTTCAACTTTTTTTTTCACTTTATTTTTTGTCCCACTTTGGGACTTGAACTTTTGGGGGTCTAATCCCTTTACAATGCATTCCAATACTTCTGTATTGGAATGCATTGGCTGTATGAGTAATACAGTGAGTATTACTCATACAGCTTCCGGCCTGTGAGATCCAGAGGGGTGGAGGTGGATCTCACAGGCTCGTCACCGGAAGACAGCGCAATGCCTTCCTTAGGCATCGCGCTGCCTTCCATGCCATCGGGTCCCCCCTACAGCCGCATGGGGACCCAATGGCACCGCCCGCCGCCGCAACCACAGGTAAAAGCCGCAAACCGCAGGTCTGAATTGACCTGCGGTTTGCGGTGATCGCTGACACGGGGGGGTCACGGGACCCCCCTGCGCATTTAGCCAAGGTGCCTACTCAATGATTTGAGCAGGCACCTTGTTCCGATCACCGCCCGCTGGGCGGCGGTGATCGGAAATACACATGACGTACTGGTACGTCATGTGTCCTTAAGTACCAGGACAACATGCCGTACCGGTATGTCATGGTTCCTGAAGAGGTTAAAGAAGAAACTGTTTTTGTATTGCTGCATCCCAAGACCCATAACTTATTTTTTCTACAGAGCTGTGTGAGGGCTTGATGTTTGTGGTACAACTTGTAGTCTACATTAGTATAATTTTGGGGTACAAATTTAGGGTCCATTCACACGTCCGTTTTGGTGTTCCGCATCAGTTCCGATTAAAAACGGAACGTTATGCGGATCCATTCATTTTCAATGGAATCCGCAAATAATCGGAGAGCACTCATGGTGCTCTCCGATTCTGTGATTCCGTTCCGTTCCGTGGGTTCCGTTATTCGGATCCTGGAAAAAAAATATACCCTGTCCTACTATTTGGCTGATTTTGCGTTCCGTCATCCCATTCTAGTCAATGGATCCGTCAAAAAATCGGATGACATGCTAAAAGCATCCTCATGTCATCCAGATTTTCGGATCCGCAAAAAACAGGAACATTTATCTGGAAAGGTAAAAATACTGACGTGTGAATGCACCCTAACAAAAAGCAGCAATTCTGGAATATTTGTTTTTATTTATGGCGTTCACTGTAAGGGAAGATTATTGTATGTGATAATTGCAATGTGTGGGACGTTATCAACATTAAATATGTGTAGATTTTATTTTGCAATTTTTTCCATTGAAAAGTGTATTTTTATGTTAATGGTATAGTGACATTCACCAGAGGGCTGCAACAGAGAGCCACAGCACTGCTAGAACACGCTACAAGCAGACCTGGGGCTTTAAATAGGCTCTGGTCTGCCTTCACTGCCATCGGCACCCCACAATCTCAACTGCAGGGTGCCAGTGGGAGACAGAAGGAGTTTGCCTGCCTGATAACATACAGAATAATTCCATTTTGTTGAAGGTGTGGAACAGGGTCACTATGTACACCTGGCCAAAAATCAGACGGATGACATAGAGAAAAATTACATTTAAGTAAAGGTGTCGAACTGCACCACTATGAAAACCTGGCCAAAAGTCAGATGTCTGGTGTGGCAAAACCAACCTCGCCACTGGGTTTTGGAGAGGACTGGCTGCTGGCCTCTTGCCCCTGGATTATGGGCCATATACTAACTTTTAAACCCATGAACCTATTCAAGTGAATTTTGGATAGGTTTGTCCCCACGTTATACTGTTTGAATTAATGTAAGTTATATGTATGGCCAATGTAAACTCACAAAGTTGTAAAAATTTATAATAAGTGTAACTTGTCAGCTTGGGAGGAATATGCGGGTGTGTTTCTATTGTGCCATTGTCCCATTGTGTGTTTAAAATGGTGATGTCTGTTCTGTTGTCTGCACATGTGTATTGGCGATCTCCCTTTGTCCTCAGAGATAATTGGATTGCTCTTCAGGTTGTCTGGACAGAGAGGAGGAAACCATGATGCATTGTGGGGATATGTTGTCCTATGTCACAGTCTTCATTCTGGTCCTCTGGGGGCGTGAACGATTGGTTGCTGTAGTTATTGTATGTGTTGTAAATTACTGATTGGTTATATTTCAAACCCCTGTGGGCAGTACTATGTTTGTGGTTTATGAATAAAAGAGGCTGTACGTGAAGTACAGTCAGACCACTGTTTGACCCTCAACACGGAGCCTTGTCTCGTTATTGGGGGGATTCACTGTATGCTGTTAGAAGACCAATTGCCAGAGGTGTAAGCTGATTCCTGTTCGTCTGCTAGCAGCTATTCGTGAGGTTCCAGTTTGGAGTGCTACTTTGTATCCAGTTTGGGAGTTGGTGTTCTGCAGTAGCTGTGCCTGTCTCTCAGAAAGGGGCTTATCGCCTAAACGGATTTTAACCCCTTGTCTGCTGAAACGGTCCGTTACATTGGTGGCAAGCAGCGGGATCGTTCATACAGCCAGAAGGACAGCTACAAAGAAACATCATTCCCTGGAATTACAATTTGAGGGCAACGCATGTCCCAGTACAGCGACCCTGACAGCACCAGAATGGAAACAGCAGTGGAGTACGATGAGGGTGTCATGGATGACCGAGATGCAGTCCGCAAAGGCATCTGGTACCAGGTACTGGGTATTGTGAAGTATATGCAGGACGATAGACTCCCCACGGAAGACCAGCGGTTGCAGAAGCGAGTAGCCCTGCGGATGCCCTTCCTGGGAGAGCAGCCCCGGGAGGAATGGGTAAAGGAATTGGAACTCCTGGCATGGCAGGAGCTGTGGCTGGAAGATGCCTACCAGGCGCTCTGGTGGTATGGGGCACAGTACCTACCCAGGACAGCTGAGCATGACAAGCCGGAGGGAGAGGAGTTTGATGGTCCTGGCTTGTTATGGGAGACTTTTTCAGAGCTGGAGTTTGGGAGCCCTACACAAGCCCGGTTCCATGATCTCTTGGAATGGAGGGAGAGCAGGTATGACTGGGACGACACTCATGAGATTGAGCAGGACCTGGTCCACCTGGTGACCCGGGAGATGGAGCTGGAACAGGGCTACCAGCAGCTGTTCCACGCCAGTGAGAAGGCTCAGCAGGACAGTAAGGTGACAGACCCAGTCTCCATTCCCCAGCGGCAGTGTGAAGTGCAGGGAGAGGAGAGCAGCGTCCTCCCTCCTCAGCGGCAGGCGGAGTTACAGGGGGCAGAGGTAGTTGTTCCTGCCCCCCAGCAGCAGCATGATTTTTTTGGAATTGGGAGCCCAGTCTCCATTCCCCAGCGGCAGGCGGAGTTACAGGGGGCAGAGACAGTCGGTCCTGTCCCCCAGCGGCAGAGTGTCCAGCAGGGAATAGAGAGCCCAGTCTCCTTTCCCCAGCAGCAGGACACTGTATTGGGAGCGGAGACGGTCGGTCGCCCTCCCCAGCGGCTGGAAGTATGTATGGGAGAGGAGCTCATTACCCCCTCTCCCCAGCGGCAGCTTAACGCACCAGGGGGACAAAGTAAGCCCCACAACAGTGCAGATGGGACCGTGGTCTCTGCACTTACAGCACAGGGGGTAGAGACAGTCGGTCTCCCCCTCCAACAACCAGGCTCCAACCAGGCTTCTTCCGTGGTAGCGCTGGCACCAGGGCAGAGTACCGCTGATCCCTGCCCACAAAGCAACCTCCACTCCAAGCCAGGGAGCAACACAGACTGGGAGTACCAGCTTCCAACATAACCTTGGTGGACTCACTGGACAGAGACAGGCTACTAAATTCAACAGGTCCAGTATTGGGTTGTGGGTGGGCTGCCAGACTAACTCAGGTACCGACCGGCGTGAGGTCAGGTATCTGGTTAGTCTTCCCTGGGGGGGGGAGATGTGTGGCGAAACCAACCTCGCCACTGGGTTTTGGAGAGGACTGGCTGCTGGCCTCTTGCCCCTGGATTATGGGCCATATACTAACTTTTAAACCCATGAACCTATTCAAGTGAATTTTGGATAGGTTTGTCCCCACGTTATACTGTTTGAATTAATGTAAGTTATATGTATGGCCAATGTAAACTCACAAAGTTGTAACAATTTATAATAAGTGTAACTTGTCAGCTTGGGAGGAATATGCGGGTGTGTTTCTATTGTGCCATTGTCCCATTGTGTGTTTAAAATGGTGATGTCTGTTCTGTTGTCTGCACATGTGTATTGGCGATCTCCCTTTGTCCTCAGAGATAATTGGATTGCTCTTCAGGTTGTCTGGACAGAGAGGAGGAAACCATGATGCATTGTGGGGATATGTTGTCCTATGTCACAGTCTTCATTCTGGTCCTCTGGGGGCGTGAACGATTGGTTGCTGTAGTTACATTGTATGTGTTGTTAATTACTGATTGATTGTATTTCAAACCCCTGTGGGCAGTACTATGTTTGTGGTTTATGAATAAAAGAGGCTGTACGTGAAGTACAGTCAGACCACTGTTTGACCCTCAACACGGAGCCTTGTCTCGTTATTGGGGGGATTCACTGTATGCTGTTAGAAGACCGATTGCCAGAGGTGTAAGCTGATTCCTGTTCGTCTGCTAGCAGCTATTCGTGAGGTTCCAGTTTGGAGTGCTACTTTGTATCCAGTTCGGGAGGTTGGTGTCCTGCAGTAGCTGTGCCTGTCTCTCAGAAAGGGGGCATATCGCCTAAACGGATTTTAACCCCTTGTCTGCTGAAACGGTCCGTTACATCTGGTATAGAGAAGAATTCAATTTTAGACAAGACTAACATAATTAAATTTGGGAGAAGTGCCACATTTACCGCAACTTAGTAGTATAGCAGCAACTGCACCACAAGCAACTTTAGCCAGGTGGGAATTAACCTTGCATGCAAGCTAATTGCTGGTCGTGAATGCTTTTTCATGACATTATGGATGTCTCATGGTGGATCAAATAACAAGGAGGAGATAAAGATTGAACAGGAAAAGAAGCAGATAATGATGACAAATTTCTTCAAGAAATTAGCTAGGTTATGAATTAATTTGTCACACAGCCTGTTAAATCAGGTCCATCCTGGCCTGCAGTCAAACTTTAGGGAGCATTTATTCTGGTGGACTTCACTGTGTATTGCTGCAACATGCATAGCTAGTCATTTCTGGTAGGGGAACAGTTATTGTGCATCAGAAAAACATGCAGGTCACATATATGGACGTGCGCATCATTGTGCAGGCCACCAACCTAGCTAACCCCTAGCTAAACCAAAGAAAAAACATACAGTACCCTTCAGTAAAGTAGAAAAAAACACTGTGCACCCCTGCAAAAGCTGTGTCCTAATGACTCTTTAGTGGAACAAAATAAGGATATGGAGGCAGTGTCTATAAAGTAGTGGATAAAAAAAAGTTTATTTTAATCCATGTTGTGGCACTGCAAACACATGCTTTGAATCCCTTCTGTTAGATGTAGAATGACTGTGCGTCACTATTAGGCTTAGTTCACACTTCAGTTATTTAGTAGTTATTCTCATTAGTGATAGATGAACATCGGCCGGGACAATTCGCGAACGCGATCGCATGAACGCAATCAAATTTTCGCGGACCGCAAGTTCGCGGCGGGCCACATTTACTTTAATGGCAGGCGAACCTGAAAAACCTTCAGGTCATATTTTCAGCCACCAAATACTTACTAAAAGTACACAAATTGTCCCACAACATGGACAGTGACATACCAGAGGAGGATCAAAGGCAAAAATTCCCCCCTAAAATATATATTTTAATCAGGGCCAATTGTATGCGTCTTAAAGGGAAACTCTCAAAAATGTGCGCTGCTGGAGCCTAGAACAATTTTATTTTAGGCCACGGGAGTACAGGCCCCAAACATTAGGCATTTACTGGACGGAAAACATCAAGTAATTTTGTGGCTGGAGGTATATTAGATGTTCATTGTATATCAATTTTACTGCAGGCCAGTGGAGTACAGGCCCCAAACATTAGGCATTCACCGGACAGAAAACATCATGTGATTATGTGGCTGGAGGTATAATATATGGTCATTGGATATCAATTTTACTGCAGGGCAGTAGAAATGCATGTTAAATACATATGTTTAAAAGAACTAAAAATATAAAATTGGATTAAAAACATGGCTAACAAAATCCCCCATTTGAAAAAAAAAAAAAATTGATAATAGGTTAAATTCAATTGAACGTGGTCGTCACAGGTGTTGAATTCCTCCGAGATCCATGCCTCCATCCATCCATTCATTTTTTTAAATGTGAGGTAGTCCACACTGTCGTGAGCTAGGCGAGTGCACTTATCGGTCACAATCCCCCCTGCTGCGCTGAACGTCCTTTCAAACAGGACACTCGACAAGGGGCAAGCCAAGAGTTCCATGGCAAATTGTGCCAGCTCTGGCCACAGGTCAAGCCTGCAGACCCAGTAGTCAAGGGGTTCCTCGCTTCTCATAGCATCCACATCGCCTGTTAACCCAATGTAGTTGGACACCTGTCGATCTACGCGTTCCCTGAGGCTGGATCCGGAGGGTGGCTGTCGATGGGTTGGCTGCAAGAATGATCTCATATCCGAAGTGACCAATACATCTTTAAAACGCCCTCTTCTCGCATGTGCTGTAGGATTGGTACTTGCAACTGTTTCTCTGTGGGTGGAAATTCCTCTGCAAGCGCCCGCAACAGCAGAATGCAGCATCTCTCAAAGAAAGGCCTGGAAATGCTGCATTATGACAGCTCTCTGTGATGCTGGTAACATGTCAGCCACATTGTGTTTGTACCGGGGGTCTAAGTATGTTGCCACCCAGTACTGGTCCTTTATGCTTTTTATACAGTGGTCCCTCTTCAAACACTGGTGCATCAATGCCCGCATTTGCACTAAATTGGAAGCTTTGGAGCGGCCTGGCTCCTGCTCATCGCCCAGGAGAATGCCATCCTCTGTCTCCTCCCCCCATCCACGGACAACACCAGGGATCCCACAAAAGTTTAAAGCCTGCTCTTCTTGGTCCTTCTCCTCCTCCCCCCAGGCACCATCCTCCTCTGACTCCTCTTCAGACTCCTGCAGATGAAGTAGCCGCCCCCGGGAATTCATTCAGCATTGTGACTTCCTCATCTTCCAGCTCCTGCTCCTTGACGGCTTGATCAATGACACAACTCAATACATGCTCCAGAAAGAAGGCGTAAGGTACAATGTCACTTATGACGCCCTGACCAGTTTGGTGATCTCATCAAATGGCCACAGAAATCTGCATGCGTCGCGCGATGCAAAAAAAAAACAAGCTTCCCAGAACCTGTCCTACCACAGAGATTGTATAATGGCATGTTTCTGTGGAGCAGTCTATTAAGCAAACACCAGGTGGAGTTCCATCGCGTCGGGCAGTCACAAATCAGATGTCTGATGGGCAAAAGGTGTCACCGTTGAACGTCAGCAAGGTGAGCCATGGTTGCGTAAAATCTTTTAAAATGGTCAGAGATTTTTCTGGCCTGCCGCAAGACTTCCTGGACCCCGGGGTATTTGGCAATGAATCTCTGCACGACTAAGTTCAGGCCATGTGCCATGCACGGCACATGTGTCATTTTGCTCTGTTTTAGCGTGCTCAGCAGATTGGTACCGTTGTCACACACCACTTTACCAACTGTTAAATTGAGTGGCGTTAGCCACTAATCAGCCTGTGACCACAGAGCTGAAAGGAGAGCAGGACCGGTGTGGCTCTTGGCTTCCAGGCACAATAGCCGCAGCACAGCATGGCAACGTCTCACCTGGCACGTCAAATAGGTTTTGGAAAGCTGTGGGGGGATGCAGCAGAAGAGGTGGTAGCAGTGGAAAAGGAGGAGTCAGCCGAGGAGGAGACAGAGGATGGAGTAGGAGGAGGAGAAGAAGAGGCAGGACTGCATGCAATCCGTGGAGGTAATGCCAAATCCACACGGGTGCCACGGGTTGCATGCTTGACAGCCGTCAGAAGGTTCTCCCAGTGGGCAGTAAAAGTTATGTACCTTACCTGCCCGTGTTTGCTAGACCACGTGTCTGTGGTCAGATGCATCTTGGCACCAACACTGTACATGTCCATATAGCTTTGGAATGCCCTTCTGGTAGAAATATTTCCTTCCGGGGACCTTCCATTGTGGTGTGCCAATGGCCACAATTTTTCTAAAGGCCTCAGAGTCCACCAGTTTATATGGCAGTAATTGGCAAGCTCGCAGTTTCGACAAGCAGGCAGTCACCTGTTGGGCAAAAGGGTTATCCGGCGTCATCAACTTTTTACATTCAAACATTTTGGCCACGGAAGCCTGCTTTTTGCCAGATGAACTCGACGATGGCATGGTGGAAGGTGGTGTAAAGGACAAATGGGAGGAGAAGAGGCAGGACGCGTAGCATCGGAAGTGTGGCTTTGTGGGTTCTGAAGGTGGTGTAAAGGACAAATGGGAGGAGAAGAGGCAGGACGTGTAGCATCGGGAGTGTGGCTTTGTGGGTTCTGAAGGTGTTGCTCCCATTGGGCTCGGTGATGGGAGGCCCGGTGCCTTCTTAAAGGGATTCTGTCACCTCTCATAACCCAAATTCGGATTTTAAACCAGTCATGCTCCACAGCTTACCTTGAATCGGCTGTGCTGTTCTATATTGTAATCCGTCCAGTAGTTTTGCAGAAAAACGACTTTTATAATTATGCAAATTAACCCTGAAGGTGCCCAGAGGGGCGTTATGTTCCCCTTTGTGTGCCCAGTAACGCCCCTCTTACAGTGCCCAAAACGCCTTCCTCCAGAATCCCTAACCGCCCACAGCGTCTCATCCCTCTCCTCCCCCTCCCTGACGGCCGAGCGAAGTCTCGCGCAGACGCTGTACCTACTGAGGGCTGCGCCAGTGCGATTTGCTGGAGACTGAGGGACGAGCGAGCATCAGACGTCACTGTGGTCGGCGCATGCCCAGTGACGACGATGAAGCTCCTGCCCTCAGTCTCCAGCAAATCGCACTGGCGCAGCCCTCAGTGGGTACTGCGTCTGCGCGAGACTTCGCTCGGCCGTTAGGGAGGGGGAGGAGAGGGATGAGACGCTGTGTGCGGTTAGGGATTCTGGAGGAAGGCGTTTTGGCCACTGTAAGAGGGGCATTACTGGGCACACAAAGGGGAACATAACGCCCCTCTGGGCACCTTCAGGGTTAAGTTGCATAATTATAAAAGTCGTTTTTCTGCAAAACTACTGGACGGATTACAATATAGAACAGCACAGCCGATTTAAGGTAAACTGTGGAGCATGACTGGTTTAAAATCCGAATTTGGGTTATGAGAGGTGACAGAATCCCTTTAAGGCGGTCGTCCCTAGGTAAGTGTTGGTCTTACCGTGACTTATGCGTTGACAGCACAGACTGCAGATGGCAACACTATTGTCAGCAGCGGACACGTTAAAAAAAGCCCACACTGCGAAGCCATGTGCCGGCGTCCTGGGAGCACCAGATGTGACCGTGCATGGTGGATGGCTTGCTCCAGATACATTTGCAGTCTGCTTTTTGCCTCCGGTGCACTGTGAGTTCTGCCTGTTTCTCCTACTTCTACCCCCAATCTGCTGCTGTCTCTCCCTCTGAACTCCACTCCTCTTCCTCTCCTGTGGGCACCCATGTGACATCCATCGACACGTCATCATAGTCTCCTTCACCACCACTGACATTAGAGATCTCGGAGTAGGCAGCAACAGTGGGGACCTCCGTCCTTGGGCTGATCTGGGCACTGTCGTCAGACCGCTGGGTGGTGGCCGTTGCTACCTCCACTTCCTCATCTGATGCCAAGAATGGCTGCGCATCGGTAAGGTCTGGGAATGGATGGGAAAATAATTCCTCTGACTTGAGTGGAGGGGCTATGGTGGTGGTAGTGGTGGTGGTGGTGTCTTTGGGGGTGCACACAGCAGAGAGTGAGGAGGGTGCAGATAGAGAGGACGAGGAGGGTGCAGAAGCGGAAGGCTGAGTGAGCCACTCAACCATGTCTGGTGCGTCCTTTGACGTAATCGAACGCACCTTCTGCAACTTCCCACTTAGGCTCCAGCGGGGTGCACCTGCCCGACCCCTGTCACCCCTTCGGAGTGGCCTGCCTCTTCCTCTGCCTGTCATTTTTAAAATGACCCTAGTTACAATTAGTTGTTCCAATAGCTTTTGTCCCTCTGTATAGCTGCGGTATTTCAGCAGAACCGCACACAACTGCTGCACAATACAAATGCACTATATAGAAATTAAATTATAAGTTTATCACACCCCTGCCTCAATAATTTTTTGGGGGGGCCAACTGGTATATTACATCAGTTGCAATTAGTTGTTCCAATAGCTTTTGTCCCTTTGTATAGATGCGGTGTCTTAGCATAAACGCACACAAATGCTACACAATACAAATGCACTATATAGAAAGTATATTATAGGTATATCACAGCCCTGCCTCAATCAGTTTTTTTGAGGGGCAACTGGTATATCACACTAGTTGCAATTAGTTGTTACAATATCGTTTGTCCATCTGTATAGCTGTGGTATTGCAACATAACCGCACACAACTGCTGCACAATACAAATGCACTATATCAAAAGTATATTATAGGCATATCACACCCCTGCCTCAATCAGTTTATTTGCGGGGGCAATTGGTATATCACACCAGTTGCAATTAGTTGTTCCAATAGCGTTTTTCCCTCTGTATAGCTGCGGTATCTCAGCAGAACTGCACACAACTGCTACACAATACAAATGCACTATATAGAAATAATATTATATGTATATCACACCCCTGCCTCAATCAGTTTTTTTGGGAGGCAACTAGTATATCACACCAGTTGCAATTAGTTGTACCAAGAGTTTGTCCCTCTCTATAGCTATGGTATCGCTGTAGAACCGCACACAACTGCTGCACAATACAAATGCACTATATAGACATCATATTATAGGTATATCACAACCCTGCCTCAATCAGTTTTTTTTGGGGGGCAACTGGTATATTACACAAGTTGCAAATAGTAATTCCAATAGCGTTTGTCCCTCTGTATAGCTGCGGTCTCTCCGCAGAACCACACACAACTGCTGCACAATACAAATGCACTATATAGAAAGTATATTATAGGTATATCACACCCCTGCCTCATTAAGTTTTTTTGGGGGGGCAACTGGTATATCATACCAGTTGCAATTAGTTGCTTCAATAGCGTTTGTCCCTCTGTATAGCTGCAGTATCACAGCAGAACCGCACACAACTGCTGCACAATACAAATGCATTATATAGAAAGTATTTTATAAGTCTATTACACCCCTGCCTCAATCAGGTTTTTTGCGGGGCAACTGGTATATGACATCAGTTGAAATTAGTTATTCCAAAAGCATTTGTCCCTCTGTATAACTGCAGTATCGCAGCAGAACCGCACACAACTGCTGCACAATACAAATGTACTATAATATACTTTCTATGTTAGAAAGTATATTCTAAGTATATCACACACCTCTGTATGTCAAACCTATCGATAGCACACCTATACTAGTCCTTGAAAGGATTTTTGTGGCCCTGTTAGCTATTGTTTGGTGTCCCTAACAGTCTGTCCCTGCTCCATACAGCAACCTCATCCTACACTGGCAAAAAACAGAATGTAAAATGGCTGCAAGATCGTGTTTATTTCTAGAGTAGGGGGTGTGTCTATGTGCTAAAACATCTCAATTGGCTGTCCTGTCCCATCTGATGGATGTTTCATGAGTCAAAGTTCTGCACAATGCATTTTGCACGCGCGTGATAAAAACTAAATGTGGTACATTTCCATTGAGAGGTTAATTATTTTTTTTTTTATATAAACTCACCTCATCCACTTGATCGTGCAGCCGGTATTGTCTTCTTTCTTCTTCCTGCAGGATTTGCAAAAGGACCTGCGCTGACATCACCGCCCTCACCACATGATGAGCATGATGACGTAATTGAAGGTCCTTTTGCATGTCCTGCAGGAAGAAGAAATAAGACAATACCAGCTGCGCGATCAAGCTGATGAGGTGAATTTATTTATTTTTTAACACCTCAATGGACATTTTAGTTAGCATTCTCTATTAAGAATGGTATTATTTTCCCTTATAACCATGTTAAAAGGGGAAATAATAAAATCAACAGAACACCTAACCCAAACCCGAACTTCAGTGAAGAAGTCCGGGTTCGTGTCTGGGTACCACATTCAATTTTTTATCACGCGCGTGCAAAACGCATTGCACTCACGCGTGAAAAAACTGAACAAGCGAACGCAATCGCAGACAAAACTGACTGAAATTGCGTGCCTACTGGCGTGGGTTTGCCGCAATGCACCCGCAACACATCCGGACAAAATCCATGACGCCTGTGTGAAAGAGGCCTAATTGTCAGCCCAAAGCAGATGCGGATCAAAACCACAGAACAGGTGCAGATCTGTTTAAATTACCTTATCTGAAAGTAGGCTTGTCTCAAGAATTTGCCTCACAATAAGTGATGGAAATAACTGACAAAATAACTGAAGTGTGAACTCAATACTGGAGATGAGCAAATTTTTCAAAAATTTGATTCGCCGGTTCGCAAATAAAAAAAAAAAAAAATTTGGTTCAATCTGAATATATTCATGGTGAATTTCATAAAAAAATGGCTATTTCCTGGCTGCAGAGAGCCTTTATAGTGGTGTAGAACAATGTGCCTTGCAGTTACACACATAGGGAGTTTTCTTTGGTAGTGAAATAATACTGTGATTCCGTATGAGATGCAGATGACAGGTGTCACTCTTAGAATCATTGCACACTTCACTTGTCATGGGGCTAAAACTGACCAAATAACTCAAGTATGAACACAGCTTTACAGGCTGATGTTAGCGCCAAGAAGAAGCCCACTGCTTTTACACCGTCGTCAGCTGATTCCACATAGATTTCTACAGACCCTGTTCTAATAAACGTTTATACAAGTAGAGCACCCCGACAGAGTAGAGAGGGTGTCAGCAGTAAGTTTGTGTCAACGTCACTGATTATTTTGACCTTACTCTGATCTGTCAGAACAATAACCCACAAAAAACGGATCCTGTCTGTGGAGCATCCGCCTTCACTCGGTCAACATTTGGTCAGTAATGCATCAGTATTGCTAATGCCCAAAAAAACTGGAGTAGATCCAAAACAGAGATGACACATGAACGGAATATTTGCATGTCTTCTGTATTTACCCACTACTGCCTTTGGCTACCAAATCATAAGCCAATTCTGATAAGACCATACAGCTGCTACACAAAGCGGATCCGTTGTGCATCTTATATTACCTTCCTTCTGACAGATCAGAAGAAGGGTCAAATAAATGATGATGTCAGCCAAGCCAAAAAGGATAAATAGTGGCCCAGTCATCTAGTGTGGAGGGTGGGAACAGCATGAGAAGTAGCTTGAGTAGGCCACAGAGTGGCACAATGACAGAGAGTGTAGGTGGAGGCAGCATCAGGAGGCCACAGAGTGGGACAATAACAGTGTGGATGTGGCAGCAGCATCAGAACACCACAGAGTTATAAGGTGACAGCAGCATGAGGAGACCACAGAGTAGCAAGGTGACATAGTGTGGAGGTGGCAGCAGCATAAGGAGACCACAGAGTGGCAAGGTGCCATACTGTGGAGGTGGCAGCAGCATCAGGAGGCCACAGAGTGGCAAGGTGACATAGTGTGGAGGTGGCAGCAGCATGAGGAGACCACAGAGTGGCAAGGTGAGACAGTGTGGAGATGGCAGCAGCATGAGGAGACAAGAGAGTGGCAAGGTGACATAGTATGGAGGTGGCAGCAGCATGAGGAGACCACAGAGTGGCAAGGTGACATAGTGTGGAGGTGGCAGCAGCATGAGGAGACCACAGAGTGGCAAGGTCTGATAGTGTGGAGATGGCAGCAGCGTGAAGAGACCGCAAAGTGGAAAGGTGACATAGTGTGGAGGTGGCAGCAGCATAAGGAAAACACAGTGTGAAGGTGGCAGCAGCATCAGGAGGCCACAGAGTGGCAATGTGTTGGAGGTGGCAGCAGCATGAGGAGACCGCAAAGTGATCCGGTGACAGAGTAGGAGTTGGGTGACAATAACAGTACCCGCTGACGATGATGGGTGTAAGAAGGAGCACTTGGCGTCAAATATGTGGCATCAGGTTGGAGGCAGCATCAGAATAGTAGAAACCGGTCTCATTTGTCAAAGTGTTGGTGCGGCACCATGGATGATCTAGTCTGATGAATCAGGCATTGGTGGAAGGAAATTCTTGCTGATCCACGCCTGATTCATCTTGACAAAGATCAGTCTCTCCACATTTTGGGTGGACAGGGGAGTTTTCCTTGGGGTAACTATGGCCCCCGCCACACTAAACACCAGCTCTGATGCAACACTACTAGCCGGCAGGACAGCTTTTCCAAGGCAAACTCGGCCAGTTGCAGCCACAAATCCAGTTTGGCTGGCCAGTAGTCCAGTGGATCTTCAATGACAGCGGGCAGGGTGCACTCCAAGTATGCCACAACCTGCTGGTTCAGGTTCTGCTGCAGGTCTAGATGCTGCTGCTGGTGAGTAGTTTCTTCAATAGGCGGGTGAAGAAAGCTGCTCATTAGCGACTCTAGACTCAGGCTGCTACTGATGGCGCTGGTACTGCTCCTGCCACCCCACCCCTCCCCAGCAGCCATGGCAGTGGAACGTGAGCGCAGACGGCCCCCCCCGGTCAGACCTGCGAGAGGATGGACGATGCCACAGATAGGCAGCACAAAATGACTACATAGGATGTCTCTTAGGTAGTTCAGTTTGTCCTCCTTCTCAGCGGGTGTAAAAAAGGCCCCAATTTTGGACTGGTTTTAAGGATAAAACAAGGTGGAGAGCCAGAAGTCATCTCTCTGCTGAATGGTGACAATTTGGCTGTTACTACGCAAGCAAGTGAGCATGCATCGGGCCATTTGTGCAAGTGACTCGGAGCGACTCCCTGCCTCCATCTCCACTGCATACTGCCACGGTGTGTCTAGGTCTTCTGCCTCCTCTTCCTCATTACCCTGTAGCTCCTCTGGCTTTTCCTGCTCCTCCTCTCCTGTCCCCTATGTAGAAAAACCACCCATTTAGATACACATTGCTTGTGCTCCGATGTCCTCCTCCTACTCCAGATCAGCCCCCACAGGGCTCATATGGCCATGAGATCTAGGCGCCACGTCTCCAGTCCTTTGACCAGCCAGAATTACCAGCATCTGTTCCAGGACATGAAGCAGTGGAATGACATTGTTTATCCCATAGTCCTGGCGACTGACAAATAATGTGGCCTCCTTAAAGGGTCTGAGCAATTGGCAGGTGTCACACATGAGTTGCCACTGGCTGACATCAAAGTCACAAAGGGGAGTACTCGTGTCCACTTGGATCATCAAGAAATTGTTTATGACCTTTCTCTGTTCGTACAGTCGGTCCAACATATGGAGGGTAGAATTCCAAAGTGTGAAAAAGTCACTAATCAGCCTATGTTGGGGAATGCTATTCTGCCGCTGAAGCTCAAGGAGGGTGTGCTTTGCAGTGTACGAGTGGCCGAAGTGCAAGCAAAGAATTCTGGCCATTTTTAGGATGTCTGGCAGATGGGTGGAAGACTTCAGGAACCCCTTGACAATCATATTGAACACGTGTGCCATACAGGGCACATTGCTCAGCCCTCCTTGACGCAGCGCTGACACCATGTTATTTCCGTTGTCGGTCACCATGGTTCCGATTTTAAGTTGTCGCGGAGAAAGCCAGGATTCTATTTCTTGATGAAGGACATGGAGCAGTTCCTCCCCTGTGTGAATCCGTTCACCCAGGCAAACTAGGTGCAGAACAGTGTGACACCGCAGTGCTCTGCACATGTGGTATGCTGGAGGGGCACAGTGATTTGTTCCAGCACTCGAGGCTGATGACATGGTGGAGGATGAGGAGGCAGAGGCGGACTTTGTCGCAGGACCAACAGCGTGAGAATATGGATGTGGAATCGGCGTCACCTGGCCACTTCCGCTGGTGTGGCTGTGCAGGAACCACATTCACCCAGTGGGCTGTAAAGGACATGTATTGTCCCTGACCGTAGTTACAGCTCCACACGTCGGTGCTGCAGTGCACTTTGGAAAACACTGACAGGCTCAAGGACTGGCCCACCTTCTGTTCTACATGTGTGTGCAGGGCTTTTTGGCAAAGAAATGATGGCGTTCACCACTTGGAAAGGGAGGGACTGCAGCACCAGCAACTTGGACAGGAGCACGTTCAGCTTCTGCACCATTGCATAAGTGCACGCATACAGTTGTCTCTTGGCAATCGCTTTGGTGATAGATTGCTGACGGAATGACTGACGAGGAGTAGGAGGGCGAGGAGCAGGAGCATCAGGACCAGCAGATGTTGGGAAGGACAGACAGCTCCCTTCGGCTGAGCTGGTGGAGCCTTGGCTGCCTGAAATTGTACCACCACATCAGAGCCACGGTTCTCCCAGGCCACTTTATGGTGACGCTCCAGATGTTGACGCAGGGCCTGCGTTACGCTTCACCTTCTGCCCACATATTCTACATATGGCCATGTTCACCTCCTCCGGCGCCTTAACAAAAAACTGTCACAGCGCTGAATAGGTGATTGTACCCCCAACACTACGCACTGACTTACTGCTACCCCCGCTGCCTCCGTGAACCCATGCACCGCTACTTCCCAGGCAGGTAGTCTCCTGCGAAGCGGATAGTCTTCTCCGGGCACGTTTGACTCCCGACCTCCCACTGCTGCCACACTGCTAACTCCCGACCATGCTAGCGACTTGCTGACTCTGCTGCTGCCTCATGGGCAAGCTTCCACCCTGTTCTCCCGATGATGATGAAGCCCCTTTGTTTCCCGACTCCCAACTGTGATCAGCTATATCATCATCATCGATTACTGTCTGCACGTCACTGATGTCCTCCTCAACCGTCTCTGGGTCAGGAGCCTGACTGCTCACAACACCAGCTCCCATGGCACTCTACTCATCACTACTTGCCTGCCTACCGGAGGATTTGGCGGATGTCTTCTTCAGATCTTGGCTGGGCAGTAGCTGCTGACTTTCCTCTAGTAGCTCGTCCTTGCTGAAAAGCGGAGACTAGCCTACGGCATATAATACTTCTCGCGGTAAGAGAACTGAAAATGAAAAAGGAAGGTTGAGGACAGGTGGGGACACAGGGCGAGCTCCCGGGCCATGCCAACTAAGCGTTGTGTCAGAGGAACTTATCGACTCTTGGCTGGGGGTGTCTGATGTCACTTGGGATGAAGTGGATGACCAAGTAAACAATTCAAGAACCACTGGGTTGCTGGTCAAGACACGACCGCTAGATGACACCGGGAGCTCAGACCTCTCGCTGCGACCCCTGCTGCCATTCCCCCTTACTCTGTTGCAACCTCTGCCTGCACCAGAAACATTTAGGCCTCTGCCACTTCCCTGTGCAGGGCCTGGCACTTCTCTGTATGACATACTGTTTGATCAAATACGTAAATAAAAAGGAAATTTAAACACCTAAAAAACTCTAATTTTCTCACTTCAGCATACAACGGCTAATAAGTCCTTTTTTTTCTACTAATACACGCCAAAACGGGCTTTAGCACATATAACTGCACCGCTGAACGGCAATTAGTCCCTTATTTTTTCTACCTATACACGACACAAAAAGGCTTTAGAACATATAACTGCATGTCACGGCCACGGTTTTGGCTGTGACTCCTTGGGAGCCGCATACAGTTGCCCGCGGTTTGGGTTGTTGTTTCAACCGCAGCTTGAGGCTTGATGTTGTATGCCTCAAGTGCGGTTGCCGCGGACAACAGGTATGTGTGCGGTCCCTTTGGAGTTTGTGTGTGTGTATGTATGCACTGTTGTTAGTCTGTGTGGACTCTGTGTATTGTGTGGTGTGCACGGACACCTTTCCTGCATTGTGGTTGCCCGTGGCAACGTTTGTCGTTGTGTACATGTGGTGGCAGTGTCCCGGCCTGGGGCTGACTCCCAGGACACGGTTGCCACCCATGTCGTTGCCTGCGGCAACAACCACAGTTTGTTTGTTGTGTTGGACACTTTCCCTTTAAGTTGGTGTTTTCCCTTTCCTGTGGTGTTGGAAGGGTTAACTCCCTTTCCAGTGTGTGTGATGTCACTGGGTGTGTCTGACCGTTGGGTGTGGCCTCTTAGGCCTATAAAGCCTCTCACTTTGGCATGGCTCAGTAGGTTGCTTCAGTCATGCTTTGCTGTTGCAGCCTCCTGTGATTTCCATCTTCTTGTAAGGGCCACCCTTCCGGTCATAAGTTCTAATACCATGATGTGTTGTTGATGTCTTGTGTCTCTGTGTTTTGTGCAGCTATGGATGTCCTGGTCCCTGTGTGTCTTCATGTGTGTGCTGTTTACCTTTGTCTGTGTGGACAGCCTTTCCTTAGCACGGGTTCCAGTCAGCAAGGCTGAGACAGGTTTGTGTGGAACTGTTTGGTTCACCTGTCTTATCCATAGTCCTGTTTATGTACCCCCTTCTTCATGCTGCTTGGCCAGTGAGACTCCTGCTCCTCTGTGCCTAGGAGGAGTGGGTTGTCTTACCCTGCTCCTTAGCCCAGGGACCGGTCGGAGGGTAAGTCAGCGACCCGAGGTTCCTGCGCATGGGTCCTCCTACCATCAAGGTCGGCCCATGCAGGTAGGAGACAGGGTCAGCGTTAGGGACGCAACAGGAGGTGACCTGCTCCCTGATTCTGTGTTCCTGGCGAGTAGCGACTGGACATCTTCCATCACCGCTCGGCTATGGATTTCCCCCATCCTCAGCCGTGACACTGCACCGCAGATCAGCAAATATATTTTTTATTTTTCCACTAATACACGCCACAAAAGATTTTTAAAACAAATAACTGCACCACTGAACAGCAAATTCATTTTTTTCCCACTAATTTATGCCACAAAAGGCATTAGAAGATATAAATGCACCACAGAATGGCAAATATATTTTTTCTTTTTCCACTTATACATGCCACAAATGGCTTTATAGCATAATACTGCGCAGCTAAACGGCAAATATATTTTTATTTTGCCACTAATACACACCACAAAAGGCTTTAGAATAGATTAGTGCACCGCTGACCGCAAATATATTTTTAAATTTTTTCACTAATACATTTCACAAAAGGCTTTAAAATCTATAACTGCACTGCTGAACGGCAAATATATTTTTATTTTGCCACTAATACACGCCACAAAAGACTTTAGAACATATAACTGCACCGCTGAACGGCAAATATATATTTTTCTTTTTTCCACTAATACACGCCACGAAAGCCTTTAGAGCAGATAACTGAACTGCTGAACGGCAAATATATTTTTTCTTTTTTTAACTAATACACAACAAAAAGGGCTTTAGAACATATAATTGTACCGCTGACCAGCAAATATATTTTTTCTTTTTCAACTAATACATGACAAAAAGGGCTTTAGAACATATAACTGCACCGCTGAACGGCAAATATATTTTTATTTTGACACTAATACACGCCACAAAAGGCTTTAGAACAGATAACTGCACCGCTGAACTGAAAATATATTTTTATTTTGCCAATAATACACGCCACAAAAGCCTTTAGAACATATAACTGCACCGCTGAACGGCAAATATATTTTTATTTTGCCACTAACACACGCCACAAAATGCTTTAGAACAGATAACTGCACCGCTGAACGGCAAATATATATTTTTCTTTTTCCACTAATACACGCCACAAAAGCCTTTAGAACATATAACTGTACCGCTGAACGGCAAATATATTTTTATTTTGCCATTAATACACTCCACAAAAGACTTTAGAACATATAACTGCACCGCTAAATGGCAAATATATTTTTATTTTGCCACTAACACATGCCACAAAAGGCTTTAGAACAGATAACTGCACCGCTGACCGGCAAATATATTTTTTCTTTTTCTAGTAATACATGCCACAAAAGGCTTTAGAACATAAATGCACCGCTGACTGGCAAATATATTTTTTCTTTTTCAACTAATACATGATCAAAAGGGCTTTAGAACATATAATGGTACCGCTGACCGCCAAATATATTGTTTCTTTTTCAACTAATACACAACAAAAAGGTCTTTAGAACATATAACTGTATTGCTGAACGGCAAATACATTTTACTTTTGCCACTAATACACAACAAAAAGGGCTCTAATTTTAGCACTTCACCACACAACGACTAATAAGCCCTTTTTCCCACTAATACAAGCCAAAAATGCCTTAGAGCATATAACTGCACTGCACAAGGGAAAATAGGACATGGCAATATTTCCTTGTAATAAACCCTTAATGCAAACAGCACTTGCACCCTAATAATAATGGTTTGCTGGAATTACAGAGCTTTATAATGGTAATTTGGATCCTCTGTCAGTTCAGCAAGGTTTAATAGGATTGTTCCTATTACCCAGGCTGTAACCTCCCCTACTGAACCTTGTTCAACATAAATGCTGTGGAATGATACCTTCCTATCCTTTCCCTACATCTTGAATAATCTTGCCCTGCACTTGTAAATCATTTTTTTAGCACAATTAATATTTTTCTAAAACTGTCCCTAGCGCTTGGTGACATCTCTCCCTGCACTAAGTACACTGGTAAATTGCAGAATCTAAGATGGCTGACGCTATTTATAGGGCTGTGACATCATAGGGCTGGCTGGCTGCTGATTGGCTGCATGCATGGCATTATGGGTGATCCAGCCTTCCCAGAGTTCCTTTCTCCATGTCCTGCAGCCATTTTAGGAAAAAATTTGATTCATTACCACGAAGCGTGAGGAAATTCTGCTTCGGTTCGAATCGAATTTTTCCTGAAATTCGGATCGAATTCCACTTTGTCAGCTTCGATTCGCTCATCTATACTCAATACCCTGATCACACAGACGATTGTTGGGAGGGAAGCATTCCCTATTACATGCAGAAATTACATGCAGCAAACTACTATTACATGCAGCAATCTCCTCAGCAACATGGGGAAGAGTGATCGCTATGCCATCGTTCGTGATGAGCGGCAGGGGACATATTCTAATTTGTGATATTTTGCAAATATTTTGTAGAATATTTGTCATATTCTATATTCTTTTTTTTACGCGAAAAATCGGCAAGGTAATGATAAGCATATTACGCGCTCAATACAGGCGTGGGTCAAAAAATAATATATAGCACTATAAAATACAGTGCTATACTGTATATTCATTTTCTGAATATTTGTCATGTTTTTCCTTCTGAACACATGATTCATCCCTGCTTCTTGCTTGCGGGCCAATGAGTCATTGACCCACAAGCAACTTAAGCAGGGAAGAATCATGACTTCAGATGGAAAAAAAAAAATGAATATTTGTCATTACGAATATATAGCACTATATTGAATATAGTGCTATATATTCGTTTTTTAGAATATATTCAATATAGTGCTATATATTCGTAATGACAAATATTCGTCATTTTTTTCCATCTGAAGTCATGATTCCTCCCTGCTTAAGTTGCTTGCACAAGCAAGAAGCAGGAAGGAATCATGTGTTCAGATAGAAAAAAATGACGAATATTTGTCATTACGAATATATAGCACTATATTCTAAATATTCGCAATTTCTCGAAGTGCCGATATTCGAGATTAAAATTTGCTATTCGAATATTCGCACTCAACACTAGCAATCGCCAGTCCCCATTCTCTAAAGTGGTTTGCCGGCAACTATCATAATTAGACAGCATGATCTGCTGATGGCAAATCCTGATATTTCAACATTCTGAAAGACCTGGATTGCCCCATGAGCGACTGTTCGCTCGATAATCGTACAATCGGCAGCAGTATTACACTGCAACATGATCTCTAACGAGCATTACTATAAATGCTTGTTAGCGTTCATCTAGCAGAAAATTTGCACGTCTCATATACTCTTAAATTATTGGAGTGGACTTAAAGGGAACCTGTCACCAGTTTTATGGTGTCCTAACTACGGGCAACATAAATAAGTGACTGATGCTCTTAGCAAAATGCTGGGTCACTTTCTTTAATTGACCCAGTCAATCTGCCAACATCTTGTATTGAAAAGCTCCAGCTCATAATGATGAGTCCTGAATATTCATGAGCTCCTGACTCTCCCCGCCTACCTGCTGCTGATTGACAGTTATTTTCCATATGAATCAGCAGCAGGTGGGCAGGGGAGTGGCTATAGCTCTGAATTTAAAAAAAACGCTAGACTCACTGACATCACGCTGGACTCAAATCAGCTCATTAGCATGTGGCGTGTGGCATCTTTATGTGTATATTATGAGGTAACCATTAGAGTTGAGCGAACACCGGGATGTTCGGGTTCGAGAAGTTCGGCCGAACTTCCCGAAAATGTTCGGGTTCGGGATCCGAACCCGACCCGAACTTCGTCCCAACCCGAACCCCATTGAAGTCATAGGGGACCCGAACTTTTGGGCACTAAAAAGGCTGTAAAACAGCCCAGGAAAGAGCTAGAGGGCTGCAAAAGGCAGCAACATGTAGGTAAATCCCCTGCAAACAAATGTGGATAGGGAAATGAATTAAAATTAAAATTAAATAAAAATTAACCAATATCAATTGGACAGAGGTCCCATAGCAGAGAATCTGGCTTCGCTTCAGCAGAGAATCAGTCTCTTCATGCCATAGCAAAGAATCTGGCTTCATGTCAGCAGAGAATCAGTTTCTTCATGCCATAGCAGAGAATCTGGCTTCATGTCAGCACAGAATCAGTCCTCATGTCATAGCAGAGAATCAGGCTTCACGTCACCCACCACTGGAACAGGCCACTGTCACATATTTAGGCCCAGGCACCCAGGCAGAGGAAAGAGGTCCCGTAACAGAGAATCTGGCCTTATGTCAGCGCAGAATCAGTCTTCATGTCATAGCAGAGAATCAGGCTTCACGTCACCCACCACTGGAACAGGCCACTGTCACATATTTAGGCCCAGGCACCCAGGCAGAGGAGAGAGGTCCCGTAACAGAGAATCTGGCCTTATGTCAGCACAGAATCAGTCTTCATGTCATAGCAGAGAATCAGGCTTCACGTCACCCACCACTGGAACAGGCCACTGTCACATATTTAGGCCCAGGCACCCAGGCAGAGGAGAGAGGTCCCGTAACAGAGAATCTGGCCTTATGTCAGCACAGAATCAGTCTTCATGTCATAGCAGAGAATCAGGCTTCACGTCACCCACCACTGGAACAGGCCACTGTCACATATTTAGGCCCAGGCACCCAGGCAGAGGAGAGTGGTCCCGTAACAGAGAATCTGGCCTTATGTCAGCACAGAATCAGTCTTCATGTCATAGCAGAGAATCAGGCTTCACGTCACCCACCACTGGAACAGGCCACTGTCACATATTTAGGCCCAGGCACCCAGATAGAGGAGAGAGGTCCCGTAACAGAGAATCTGGCCGTATGTCAGCGCAGAATCAGTCTTCATGTCATAGCAGAAGATCAGGCTTCACGTCACCCACCACTGGAACAGGCCACTGTCACACATTTAGGCCCCGGCACCCAGACAGAGGAGAGGTTCATTCAACTTTGGGTTGCCCCGCAATATAATGGTAAAATGAAAATAAAAATAGGATTGAATGAGGAAGTGCCCTGGAGTAGAATAATATATTGTTAAGGGGAGGTAGTTAATATCTAATCTGCACAAGGGATGGACAGGTCCTGTGGGAATGCCTGGTTCATTTTTATGAACGTCAGCTTGTCCACATTGGCTGTAGACAGGCGGCTGCGTTTGTCTGTAATGACGCCCCCTGCCGTGCTGAATGCACGTTCAGACAAAATGCTGGCCGTCGGGCAGGCCAGCACCTCCAAGGCATAAAAGGCTAGCTCTGGCCACGTGAACAATTTGGAGACCCTGAAGTTGAATGGGGCCGAACCATCAGTCAGTACGTGGAGGGGTGTGCACAGGTACTGTTCCACCATGTTAGTGAAATGTTGCCTCCTGCTAACACGTTCCGTATCAGGTGGTGGTGCAGTTAGCTGTGGCGTGGTGACAAAACTTTTCCACATCTCTGCCATGCTAACCCTGACCTCAGAGGAGCTGGCCGTGACACAGCTGCCTTGGCGACCTCTTGCTCCTCCTCTGCCTTCGCCTTGGGCTTCCACTGGTTCCCCTGTGACATTTGGGAATGCTCTCAGTAGCGCGTCTACCAACTTGCGCTTGTACTCGCGCATCTTCCTATCACGCTCCAGTGTAGAAAGTAAGGTGGGCACATTGTCTTTGTACCGGGGATAAAGCAGGGTGGCAACCCAGTAGTCCGCACACGTTAAAATGTGGGCAACTCTGCTGTCGTTGCGCAAGCACTGCAGCATGTAGTTGCTCATGTGTGCCAGGCTGCCCAGAGGTAAGGACAAGCTGTCCTCTGTGGGAGGCGTATAGTCATCGTCCTGTGTTTCCCCCCAGCCACGCACCAGTGATGGGCCCGAGCTGCTTTGGGTGCCACCCCACTGTGAACATGCTTCATCCTCATCCTCCTCCACCTCCTCCTCATCCTCGTCCTCCTCGTCCTCCAGTAGTGGGCCCTGTCTGGCCACATTTGTACCTGGCCTCTGGTGTTGCAAAAAACCTCCCTCTGAGTCACTTCGAAGAGACTGGCCTGAAAGTGCTAAAAATGACCCCTCTTCCTCCTCTTCCTCCTGGGCCACCTCCTCTTCCATCATCGCCCTAAGTGTTTTCTCAAGGAGACATAGAAGTGGTATTGTAACGCTGATAACGGCGTCATCGCCACTGGCCATGTTGGTGGAGTACTCGAAACAGTGCAACAGGGCACACAGGTCTCGCATGGAGGCCCAGTCATTGGTGGTGAAGTGGTGCTGTTCCGCAGTGCGACTGACCCGTGCGTGCAGCAGCTGAAACTCCACTATGGCCTGCTGCTGCTCGCACAGTTTGTCCAGCATGTGCAAGGTGGAGTTCCACCTGGTGGGCACATCGCATATTAGGCGGTGAGCGGAAAGGCCGAAGTTACACTGTAGCGCAGACAGGCGTGCAGCAGCAGGGTGTGAACGCCGGAAGCGCGAACAGACGGCCCACACTTTATGCAGCAGCTCTGA
>NC_053391.1:335427799-335494104 GCF_905171765.1 Bufo bufo | reverse complement strand
ACGGCTGGAGCATCCACTCCACCGCACAGGAAGAGCTGTTCTTTCTCCCAATTGAACCCCATGGTCCCGCTGGAAGCTATAGCCCACGCCCAGATGATGTGGGATTACAAAAAAGCTATTGAGGACCACCCACGGCCAGGGGATCCGGAGCTGGAGCGGGTTCCTGTGTGCTTTGTGGTGTGTGCTGTGTCCTTTAATGTTGGTGTGGACTGCAGCACTAGTGCACGGGTTCCAGTCAGTGTGTCTGTGGCAGGTAAGTGTGTTATTGGTTTTGCTTGCCTGCCATCTACATATGCTGTATGTGTTCCCCTCTCCTTGCAGCCTGGCCTCAGATAGAGACTTATTTTCCTCCATGACTGGGATGAATAGGTCGTCTCTTCCCTGCTCCTTGGTGAGGGACTACCAGGGCGACTTAGGGTCTCTAGGAATCCTGAGTATGAGTCGTCCTACCATCGTGGTTCACTCATTGAGGAGTCAGGGAGAGGATTAGGGAAGCTGTAGGAGGTGACCTGCTCCCTTATTACTCCTTTTGGCCAGGCTGATCCCCTTGTACCCTTTGATACCGCACAGTGGGGGCTTCCCCCACTCCTCGTCGTGACAACTAGAGGTCAGCGGAGCACCACTATGGCAGCCAGCTTGGCATACAAGTGGCAGAAGCACCCTCTTATGTCCTTCAGCAGCAGCAGTGAGGAGGACTTCAGATACCTCCTCTAAGGAGCTAATTTACTACAAAGATCAAGCCAGAACGATCATAGACTAACCAGAGCCACATGTTGGACTACACCTGGAGGGTGAAAACTAGTTGGTCCTGCCCTTTGTTGGTCCTCACGCAATCATGTATTGTAAAGACTCCACCCATCTTCAGTAACTTCATGTCCCAAGTTGCGCCTAACAGCGCCAATTCATTTTTTCCTCCTTCTCAGGTTAAGTGGAAGCCCCCTTTGCAAAAAGGGTTCTCATTACAATTGCTGCAATTTTACATTATACCCATATGGACTACAAGTAATGACATTACTACCTCATGTGAATTATAGGTGACGTTTGCAACATTTGTTCCAGTTTGATGCAATTGGCAAGCCAAGCACTTAAGGAAAAGACTCTAATGAGAATTTGATTGCATTATACCATCACCTAAAGAATTATTAGGAACACCTGTTCTATTTCTCATTAATGCAATTATCTAGTTAACCAATCACATGGCAGTTGCTTCAATGCATTTAGGGGTGTGGTCCTGGTCAAGACAATCTCCTGAACTCCAAACTGAATATCAGAATGGGAAAGAAAGGTGATTTAAGCAATTTTGAGCGTGGCATGGTTGCTGGTGCCCGACGGGCCGGTCTGAGTATTTCACAATCTGCTCAGTTACTGGGATTTTCACGCACAACCATTTCTAGGGTTTACAAAGAATGGTGTGAAAAGAAAAAAACATCCAGTATGCGGCAGTCCTGTGGGCAAAAATGCCTTGTGGATGCTAGAGGTCAGAGGAGAATGGGCAGACTGATTAAAGCTGATAGAAGAGCAACGTTAACTGAAATAACCACTCGTTACAACCGAGGTATGCAGCAAAGCATTTGTGAAGCCACAACATGCACAACCTTGAGGCGGATGGGCTACAACAGCAGAAGACCCCACCGGGTACCACTCATCTCCACTACAAATAGGAAAAAAAGAGGCTACAATTTGCACGAGCTCACCAAAATTGTACTGTTAAAGACTGGAAAAATGTTGCCTGGTCTGATGAGTCTCGATTTCTGTTGAGACATTCAAATGGTAGAGTCCGAATTTGGCGTAAACAGAATGAGAACATGTATCCATCCTCTGATGGCTACTTCCAGCAGGATAATGCACCATGTCACAAAGCTCGAATCATTTCAAATTGGTTTCTTGAACATGACAATGAGTTCACTGTACTAAAATGGCCCCCACAGTCACCAGATCTGAACCCAATAGAGCATCTTTGGGATGTGGTGAAACGGGAGCTTCGTGCCCTGGATGTGCATCCCTCAAATCTCCATCAACTGCAAGATGCTATCCTATCAATATGGGCCAACATTTCTAAAGAATGCTATCAGCACCTTGTTGAATCAATGCCACGTAGAATTAAGGCAGTTCTGAAGGCAAAAGGGAGTCCAACACCGTATTAGTATGGTGTTCCTAATAATTCTTTAGGTGAGTGTATATTTGCACTGTATTTTTGCACTAACCTTTTAAAATTTCAGCAACGTTGAAGCACTTTTGCCCATTGTCAGGACTCTTTTTATGTGTACTGCAATGTGACCTATCATGCATTCTCTGTATGGACTTTCGTAAACTGAAGTAGTTAGCCAGTTAGCTAGGACCTTACTCTATTGCTCATATCGACTGCCTCTGAGGACATTAACTGCTTAATACTAATGGTCTTATATTGCCTTGAGTTAGATTAGACTAGGTACTACAGTTGCTACACAAGGGTAACTGGTGAGACCAAGTGGTAAGTCACAAGCAGGTCTAACATCGTCAAGGGTAACCCTGCTACTGGTAAATGTGTGTTTATGTATGTTAAAATGTCCTAAGGCCTTGTGCGCAGCCTTAAGGAAATATGTTTAGTTACCAGTTTAGTCATCAACGTTGTGCTTGGAAGGGATTACAGGATGAAGCCATCCTTCTATTTGCGGGCGTCTCATAGCATCAAGGAGGCATTACAGTTCATGACCCCCGCACACATCCGGTGGTACACCCTAGTGGTAGCCATTGCTATATCATTCTACATATACAGAAATAATAAATAGTATCATGCAGCACTTTAATTTCCCCTTGGGTACCCTTAGAGCATACCCTAAGCACAAGCCGAGGGCAGCTTGGTTTAAGTAAGGGAGTATGTAACATATAGGAGACATATAGGCCACACTACACCACTCAGCATTCCTACACCTGGGACAAGCGATAGAGAGGGCCCTGGGGGGAGGCGCCCGTTGCACTATTACCAATATTCTGACTCTGGGATGATGAGGTGTTGGTCTATCATTTTTTGCTCTTCCATTTTTCAGACATTTTTTAACCTCCTCAGGACCGCCGTACGCAGGATTGCGTCTTTGCGGCGGTCCTGTTGTTCTGGGTGGACGCGCCGGTGCGTCCTCTCGCGAGACGCGAGATTTCGTGCATTGCCGGCCCGTGCATGCGCATCGCGGGCAGGCAAAAGTTAAAGAAGTATTTCGTCACCAGCCTGCCAGCCACGATCATTGGCTGGCAGGCTGGCGATTTTCAAAAAATCAAATCAGAAGCCAGATAACAGATCATATTAGTAAATATGATCTGTTATATGGCTTCTCTGCTCCTCTGCTGGTCCTTTTCGTCGGTTGGATCCAGCAGAGGAGCAGAGATCACTGTGAGTACCCACCAACACTACACCTTAGCCCCAGATCACCCTCCATCACCCCCATCATCCTAATTAACCCCTTGATCGCCCCCTGTCAATCACTTAGTGAAAGACAAAAAGTGATCAGTGTAAACTGTCACTTTTTTTTTTCACTAGTATTGGCTGTTAGGTTTTAGGATTAGTTTAGGCCCCTTGGTTAGGTAGTTTAGCGTCAGTTAGCGCCCAGCCCACCGCACCGCAGTCACTTATTCGCTGATTAGCGTATCGCTAATCAGCATTTGTACTTTTATAGTATCTGTAAGTGATCAAAACTGATCACGGTCAGATCTATAATAGTATTAGTGTCACCTTAGCTCGCCCTCCACCCAAAACGCAGTGTTTGCCCGATCAGGCCTGATCGGTCGCCCACACGTGCGTTCACCCACACCCGCCCCACCGCAGTGACAAAAAAAAATTTGTTTTTTGATCACTGCACATTCACTTTACACGCACTGCGGCGATAAAAAAATCAATTTTGATATTTTTTATCAACCGCAGCGGCCTCCGGTACTTTGCTAGCCTCCCCTTTGTAAGACAGGCTTGCTTTTTTTCTTGGGTAGTCTCAGGGAATACCCCTAAATTTAGTAGTCCAAAATGTCAAACAGGGGGTATTCTTCTGAAGAGGCCTACAGGATTCTGACCCAGTCGGATGAGGAATGGGAACCCTCATCTGACGAATCTAGCGGGTCAGAATATGAACCTGTGGAAAGCAGTGGCTCTCTGACCCAAAGTTCGTACGAGGAGGTGGAGGTCCCTGGCAGCACCAGGCGTACCCGGCCCAGTGTCGCTAGACCACAGGTTGTGCAGGATCCGTTTCAAGAGCAGCAGAGTGGGGCTGTCGCTGCCGGATCACGTGGTGAGGCATACACCAGCAGCGCAGCCCTTCCTGGACCTAGTACCAGCACTGCCGTGCAACATGGTGACGTGGCGAGCACCAGAAGGGCAGTTGAAGCTGGTACGGTGGCACGTGCAGTAGTTACCCCGTCGCAGCCACCGCGCAGACAGGCCCGTAGAGCCCCTAGAATCCCTGAGGTGCTGGCAAACCCTGATTGGCAGTCACCAACTTCAGCCGCACCTGTAGTTCCCCCTTTCACCGCCCAGTCTGGAGTTCGGGTTGAGACGGCTCAAATCGGTTCGGCCCTGGGATTTTTTGAGCTGTTCTTGACTGCGGAGCTCTTGGACTTAGTCGTGGCAGAGACAAACCGGTATGCCACACAATTTATATCCGCCAACCCGGGAAGCTCTTATGCCCAGTCTTTCCGGTGGAAACCAGTCCAAGTTCCCGAACTTAAAATTTTTCTGGGCCTTCTCCTCAACATGGGTCTAACTAAAAAGCATGAATTGCGGTCATATTGGTCCACAAACCCAATTCATCACATGCCCATGTTCTCTGCTGCTATGTCCAGGACACGATTTGAGACCATCCTGCGTTTCCTGCATTTTAGCGACAACACCACCTCCCGTCCCAGAGGCCACCCAGCTTTTGACCGGCTCCACAAAATTCGGCCCCTCATAGACCATTTCAACCAGAAATTTGCAGATTTGTATACCCCCGAGCAAAACATCTGCGTAGACGAGTCCCTAATACATTTTACCGGGCGCCTTGGCTTCAAACAATACATCCCAAGCAAGCGTGCCCGGTATGGGGTCAAATTGTATAAGCTCTGTGAAAGGGCCACAGGCTATACCCACAAATTTCGGATCTATGAGGGAAAAGATCAGACCCTGGAGCCGGTCGGTTGCCCTGACTACCTGGGGAGCAGTGGGAAGACAGTCTGGGACTTGGTGTCACCCTTATTCGGCAAGGGGTACCATCTTTATGTGGACAATTTCTACACAAGTGTGGCCCTCTTTAGGCATTTGTTTCTAGAACGGATTTGCGCCTGTGGCACCGCGCGAACTAGTCGCGTGGGCTTCCCCCAACGGCTTGTAACCACCCGTCTTGCAAGGGGGCAGAGGGCTGCCTTGTGTAACAAAGAACTGCTCGCGGTGAAATGGAGAGACAAGCGTGACGTTTACATGCTCTCCTCCATTCACGCAGACACGACAATCCAAATTGAAAGGGCAACCCGTGTCATTGAAAAGCCCCTCTCAGTCCACGACTATAATGCGCTCATGGGAGGGGTGGACTTCAATGACCAGATGTTGGCTCCCTATTTAGTTTCCCGCAGAACCAGACGCTGGTATAAGAAGGTGTCTGTATATTTAATTCAATTGGCTGCCTATAATAGTTTTGTTCTCTACAGTAAGGCAGGGAGAACAGGATCCTTCCTAAAATTCCAGGAAGAGATCATCGAGAACCTCATTTATCCAGGAGGTTCCGTGGCCCCATCCACCAGTGTAGTTAGCCGTCTACACGAGCGACATTTCCCCAGTGTCGTTGCTGGTACCTCAACCCAACCGCCACCCCGAAAAAAATGTTGTCTGTAGCAGGAGTGGAATAAGGCGTGACACCCGCTATTTCTGTCCTGACTGTCCTGACCACCCTGCCCTATGCTATGGAGAGTGTTTCCGGAAGTACCACACACAGGTACACCTAGCATAGGGATCACATCTCACCAGGACAGGCACACAGGGCTATTAGGGCCCATTCACTCACAGCTGCTGCAAACCTCTCCTTTCACCTGGGATAAAGTGCATAACGCACTTCGCCACATCTTTGGGCGATTTGCGCTTTGCACATTGTCCCATGGGGAAGGAGAGGTTTGTTCTATAAAGGTAAAAAAAAACAAAAAAAAAAAAAACACCAGTAAGCAAAAAGGTTAATGTTCAGTTCAAAAAGTTAAAGTTTAGATGTTCTCTTCCAAAGTTAATAAAATTATTGTGTTGCGGCCTGGTTTTTTCTTTTTTTTTTTTTTTTTTTACCTTCCAGGTGGACCAACCGATCGACTAGCTGCAGCACTGATGTGCATTCGGACAGAAGCATTGTGCTGCTGTCAGATTACACACAAGTCGGTGTATGCGGCGTTGCAAGACGAGATTTCTCCTCTGCAGTAAAAGATATGTTTGCCGAGGCATATGAGCTGAGGAGGTGGCGGTGTTCATATACTTTGGCAAACACTTTGTATATATAAAAAAAAAAATCCCGGCAATGATTTATTCATCCACATCGATTGATGTGAATGGAGAAATCTGGTTTGCCAGGGCATACGAGCTAAGTGGGTATGGATGTTGGGCGGAGCTCCTATGTCCTGGCAGACGCCTTTCCCCTCCTTTTTCTTTTTTTGGCAGAGATTTTTTCATCCACATTGATCGATGCGAATGAAGAAATCTGTGAGGTTCATTTTTTTCTTTCAGCCCAGAGGCTGAACGGAAAAAAAAAATCTCATTACCCGTATGCTCAATATAAGGAGAATAGCAGAAACTCCTAATGCTGGGCATACATGTAATGATTGCGGAGACCCTCAAATGCCAGGGCAGTACAAACACCCCACAAATAACACCATTTTGGAAAGAAGACACCCCAAGGTATTCGCTGAGGGGCATATTGAGTCCATCAAAGATTGAAATTTTTGTCCCAAGTTAGCGGAAAGGGAGACTTTGTGAGAAAAAAATCAAAAAAATCAATTTCCGCTAACTTGTGCCAAATTTTTTTTTTTTCTATGAACTCGCCATGCCTCTCATTGAATACCTTGGGGTGTCTTCTTTCCAAAATGGGGTCACATGTGGGGTATTTATACTGCCCTGGCATTTTAGGGGCCCCAAAGCGTGAGAAGAAGTCTGGTATCCAAATGTCTAAAAATGCCCTCCTAAAAGGAATTTGGGCCCCTTTTCCCACCTAGGCTGCAAAAAAGTGTCACACATGTGGTATCTCCGTATTCAGGAGAAGTTGGGGAATGTGTTTTGGGGTGTCATTTTGCATATACCCATGCTGGGTGAGATAAATATCTTGGTCAAATGCCAACTTTGTATAAAAAAAATGGGAAAAGTTGTCTTTTGCCAAGATATTTCTCTCACCCAGCATGGGTATATGTAAAATGACACCCCAAAACACATTCCCCAACTGCTCCTGAATACGGAGATACCACAGGTGTGACACTTTTTTGCAGCCTAGGTGGGCAAAGGGGCCCACATTCCAAAGAGCACCTTTCGGATTTCATAGGTCATTTACCTACTTACCACACATTTGGGCCCCTGGAAAATGCCAGGGCAGTATAACTACCCCACAAGTGACCCCATTTTGGAAAGAAGACACCCCAAGGTATTCGCTGATGGGCATAGCGAGTTCCTAGAATTTTTTTTTTTTTTACACAAGTTAGTGGAAAATGATGATTTTTTTTTTTCTTACAAAGTCTCATAATCCACTAACTTGTGACAAAAAATAAAAACTTCCATGAACTCACTATGCCCATCAGCGAATACCTTGGGGTCTCTTCTTTCCAAAATGGGGTCACTTGTGGGGTAGTTATACTGCCCTGGCATTCTAGGGGCCCAAATGTGTGGTAAGGAGTTTGAAATCAAATTCTGTAAAAAATGACCAGTGAAATCCGAAAGGTGCTCTTTGGAATATGGGCCCCTTTGCTGGGTGAGAAAAATATCTTGCTCAAATGCCAACTTTGTATAAAAAAATGGGAAAAGTTGTCTTTTGCCAAGATATTTCTCTCACCCAGCATGGGTATATGTAAAATGACACCCCAAAACACATTCCCCAACTTCTCCTGAGTACGGAGATACCAGATGTGTGACACTTTTTTGCAGCCTAGGTGGGCAAAGGGGCCCATATTCCAAAGAGCACCTTTCGGATTTCACTGGTCATTTTTTACAGAATTTGATTTCAAACTCCTTACCACACATTTGGGCCCCTAGAATGTCAGGGCAGTATAACTACCCCACAAGTGACCCCATTTTGGAAAGAAGAGACCCCAAGGTATTCGCTGATGGGCATAGTGAGTTCATGGAAGTTTTTATTTTTTGTCACAAGTTAGTGGAATATGAGACTTTGTATGAAAAAAAAAAAAAAATCATCATTTTCCACTAACTTGTGACAAAAAATAGAAAAATTCTAGGAACTCGCCATGCCCCTCACAGAATACCTTGGGGTGTCTTCTTTCCAAAATGGCGTCACTTGTGGGGTAGTTATACTGCCCTGGCATTCTAGGGGCCCAAATGTGTGGTAAGGAGTTTGAAATCAAATTCTGTAAAAAATGACCAGTGAAATCCGAAAGGTGCTCTTTGGAATATGGGCCCCTTTGCCCACCTAGGCTGCAAAAAAGTGTCACACATCTGGTATCTCCGTACTCAGGAGAAGTTGGGGAATGTGTTTTGGGGTGTCATTTTACATATACCCATGCTGGGTGAGAGAAATATCTTGGCAAAAGACAACTTTTCCCATTTTTTTATACAAAGTTGGCATTTGACCAAGATATTTATCTCACCCAGCATGGGTATATGTAAAAAGACACCCCAAAACACATTCCTTAACTTCTCCTGAATACAGAGATACCAGATGTGTGACACTTTTTTGCAGCCTAGGTGGGCAAAGGGGCCCATATTCCAAAGAGCACCTTTCGGATTTCACTGGTCATTTTTTACAGCATTTGATTTCAAACTCCTTACCACACATTTGGGCCCCTAGAATGCCAGGGCAGTATAACTACCCCACAAGTGACCCCATTTTGGAAAGAAGAGACCCCAAGGTATTTCGTGATGGGCATAGTGAGTTCATAGAACTTTTTATTTTTTGTCACAAGTTAGTAGAATATGAGACTTTGTAAGAAAAAAAAAAATAAAAATCATAATTTTCCGTTGACTTGTGACAAAAAATAAAAAGTTCTATGAACTCACTATGCCCATCAGCGAATACCTTAGGGTGTCTACTTTCCGAAATGGGGTCATTTGTGGGGTGTTTGTACTGTCTGGGCATTGTAGAACCTCAGGAAACATGACAGGTGCTCAGAAAGTCAGAGCTGCTTCAAAAAGCGGAAATTCACATTTTTGTACCATAGTTTGTAAACGCTATAACTTTTACCCAAAACATTTTTTTTTTTATCAAAGACATGTAGAACAATAAATTTAGAGCAAAATTTATATATGGATCTCGTTTTTTTTGCAAAATTTTACAACTGAAAGTGAAAAATGTCATTTTTTTGCAAAAAAATCGTTAAATTTCGATTAATAACAAAAAAGTAAAAATGTCAGCAGCAATGAAATACCACCAAATGAAAGCTCTATTAGTGAGAAGAAAAGGAGGTAAAATTCATTTGGGTGGTAAGTTGCATGACCGAGCAATAAACGGTGAAAGTAGTGTAGGTCAGAAGTGTAAAAAGTGGCCTGGTCTTTCAGGGTGTTTAAGCACTGGGGGCTGAGGTGGTTAAGGAAGTTTATAAATAGAAAGTTTTCCAGTTTCCTATGAATGAATACTTGTTCAGCTATGATATTATTGGACTAAATGTAATACAACACCATCTGATGCAGTAATGTGTCTGCTAATATGGATAGGAAAATGCAGCATTTGCAGTGAACTAGGTGTTCAATAACATGGGTATAAAAATGGCGTTATTGCCGTAAAATGCTTTTGCTATAATGCAATGCGTTTAATAAGAAGGATATAATCCAGTAAAAAAAAAAGTGTAGTTACTCAACACCAGAGTGCTATTGGGGTATTGTGCTGGCAAGAGGCTCGTAATAAGCCTATGTAGAAATTTTAGGTTTAGCTCTCTGTTAAAAAAATAAAAATATATATATATATATATACAGTACAGACCAAAGGTTTGGACACACCTTCTCATTCAAAGTGTTTTCTTTATTTTCATGACTATGAAGGCATCAAAACTATGAATTAACACATGTGGAATTATATACATAACAAACAAGTGTGAAACAACTGAAAATATGTCATATTCTAGGTTCTTCAAAGTAGCCACCTTTTGCTTTGATTACTGCTTTGCACACTCTTGGCATTCTCTTGATGAGCTTCAAGAGGTAGTCCGCTGAAATGGTCTTCCAACAGTCTTGAAGGAGTTCCTAGAGATGCTTAGCACTTGTTGGACCTTTTGCCTTCACTCTGCGGTCCAGCTCACCCCAAACCATCTCGATTGGGTTCAGGTCCGGTGACTGTGGAGGCCAGGTCATCTGGCGCAACACCCCATCACTCTCCTTCATGGTCAAATAGCCCTTACTTTCAAAGTTTTCCCAATTTTTCGGCTGACTGACTGACCATCATTTCTTAACCACGTTTTTCTTTACTTAGTTGCTTTTTTCTTGCCATAATACAAATTCTAACAGTCTATTCAGTAGGACTATCAGCTGTGTATCCACCTGACTTCTCCTCAACGCAACTGATGGTCCCAACCCCATTTATAAGGCAAGAAATCCCACTTATTAAACCTGACAGGGCACACCTGTTAAGTGAAAACCATTTCAGGGGACTACCTCTTGAAGCTCATCAAGAGAATGCCAAGAGTGTGCAAAGCAGTAATCAAAGCAAAAGGTGGCTACTTTGAAGAACCTATAATATGACATATGTTCAGTTGTTTCATACTTGTTTGTTATGTATATAATTCCACATGTGTTAATTCATAGTTTTGATGCCTTCAGTGTGAATCTATAATTTTCATAGTCATGAAAATAAAGAAAACTCTTTGAATGAGAAGGTGTGTCCAAACTTTTGGTCTGTACTGTATATATATTTTTTCTTGCAGGAGGTTTGTTTTGTAACGCACAGCTGTTAGAATTAGGTGTTCAGCAACAGCTTTATTAACCAGTGTTACCAGCCTCTGAGCCACTTCCTCCTTCTACACAATTATTTTTTTTTTCCATTCTTTTTCTAGACTGTCTCTGCTACACTAGAATATTTGCTTGTGCCTCTGTATTCTAATTTTGTTTTCTGGCAGTCATTGCCAGAGACCTACCCATCCACCTTCATCAGCAGCTCAATACAGTATTGCATTTGCTTGTTCTGCCCAGGTGTCTCCTTGTCTGCTACCACCCCTGATTGGCTGATGAGGCTTTATGTCAACCTCTGAGCCAATTAGGGCAAGCCCTACTCCCCACTTCCTCCCAGTGTTATCCTTCTTTTTTCTCCCTTGTGGTTTTTCTGTGCCAATCTTCATAGTAAAATGGTGCTGGGTGCCGTTTTGATGCAGTTCGTCCAAAACAAATAAAAAATCTTTGCTTTCTAGATGAATTTTTGTTAAATTCGTAACAAATGTGATTAGTTTAGAATTGATTTACTCTTCTTTACTTGAAGGGTAACATATAACAATGGAAGATGTCACACAAAAACAAGTACGGATGTAGCAGGGTTAACACACATGGATTATGAGACATGTTATCTAAACTAAATGCAACTAAATGCGTTAAGCAGTTGCTTTTCAATGGCCTTTGTTTCAAGATAACGCGATGATTTAAGAAATTTAAGTGTGTGTGTGTGTGTGAGACGAGAGAAGATTGATAAATTGAAGACTATTCACCACCATTTCAAGAAATATAACTACGGTTGAGCGAGTTATCCGAAGTGGACTTCAATCCAAATTTCAGGGAAAATGTAATTCACTGCGAAGCCAAATTTCCTCACGCTGCAAGGTAACAAATCTAATTTTCCTGACATGACTTAAAAAAAAATACTCAACCCATCCATTTGAGTGTGAAGAGCTTGAAGGTCCCGCTTGAAATCTCGAGCGGTGCTTCATGACGTCATCATGGTTGCCGGCGTGGTGATGTCATACATTACCGCGTACAAGATTTTGTGCGAGATCTTCAATAAAGATGGTTGCGATGGCCTCTTCATGCCCAAACAGATGAGGTGAGTATTATTATTTTTTTTAACCCCTTAAAGGTCTCCATTTTTACATCAGATGCCGTGATCAGCGGTGAACGTGGCATCTGAGTGGTTCAATGATAGGGTACGGTGCCCGCTACTTACAAAGAAATGCGATTCGTGATGAAGTAATTCGTCAAGAAGTGAATTTGTTTAGGAAATTCGACGAAGTAGCCGAATCGATGTTTTCATAACTTTGCTCATCACTAAATATAACATCTGTGATATTTCTAGTTTCAAGGTAAGAGAAATTAACAGAATTTACCTAAACATAAAATATGGGCAATTTTTTTTTTATTTGACTAGGAATAATATAAATTGGTCACCACTCTTAGCACAATGGTACCAATAGGATTGAATGAAGCTTTGAACTTCAGCGCCTTTCTCTGATTAATTTATGTGTTTATTATTTTTATCATGTGAAACATTTTCTTATGTTTGTTATTTATTAAGACACACCTCCTGACATGTTGTCTGTATTTTATTTGCCCTATTCACCCATTGTTTTGTTTTTTACAGATATAAGATCAGAGCGTACAAGCATATAAGTAGGTGTATGAAGAATGGAATAGATCATACAAGGAAAAAAGTGCTCTCAAAAGTCACATTTATGTGTGTTTATATGCATTTTTCACAGTATTTGTGTTTTTTTATTGCAGTCTTTTTCTCTAATTGCACATTCACAATGCTTAAAGCGGATTTACTCCCCCCAAGGAGAAGCCGATTATCGGGACGGAAACGTTCCTTCCCAAAAGCTGACTGCTCATTCAGTGGAGGTGAAGCCCTGCATTTACATGGAGAAATCACCTTTGAAAGTATGTGAACATCCTACAGCTGCATTGTTTCTGGGCAGAATTGTGCTGTTTAGACAGCAGGATCTGCTGGCCAGAAACAATAAGCTACTTGCCTGCATGAATGGCTGTCTCACCCAATGAATAAGATTATTGGGAACGAGCTTTGCTTTCATCCCCGATAATCCGCCCAACAATCGGCCCGTGTGAACCCCACCATTATAGTTGTATTCATTCATGCCTCTTAACACCAAATCTAATTTACAATACAATTTAATGATACTTATATAGTTACTATTGCATTTATTTACACTACTAGAACTCACGTTTTTACCTTCTTTCTTATGTATTTCATTTTATATATATTATATAATTTTTTTGCACTATTCACATTTACGTGCACTTTTCATACATTTTCATTTTTTTTATCACATTCCATTTATTTCATTGCACACTTACATTAGCTATATTTGTGTTCGAGGCCACGGTCCGTAGGATAGACGAAGGGGACCCTAACAGTGGCTGGTGTGTGCCTGGAGCCACGTTACGCGGGTAGGCCTAAAAGAGGGCCCACCCTAGGTAGAGTGAGAAAGGAGACAGGAAAGAAAAAAGAAAGGGGGGGGAAAGGGTGGGACGTACGAATGCGGCATGCGTGGCGGAGAGGACCCAGGAGTGGGGGGTTTAAGAGGAGTGACCTGGCCCCGCCCACAAATACAGGCTGCACGCAGCCTTAACTACTTGTGTTCGAGGCCACGGTCCGTAGGATAGACGAAGGGGACCCTAACAGTGGCTGGTGTGTGCCTGGAGCCACGTTACGCGGGTAGGCCTAAAAGAGGGCAAAAACACTGAGTAGGGAAAGCAATGACATTTAATATACATTACAAAACCAATACACGGAAGACTTCCCGGGTTTCTGATTGCGGATCCGGAATATACCGGGAAAAGCAGGCAGATCTCCACCTCCCCATGTGCCGTATGACGTGTGGAGGTGTCCTGTGTCTGGAGGCTGCAGATGCCGCTCCGATGCGGAATGAATGCCCGGATATCGTCTTGGGGTCCACCCCCAATCGAGCGACCAGGGATCTGACGTGGGATATAAATTGCCGTGTGGAAAGAGGCTTCCCTTGGAATGGAAGTAACGGTGATTCAGGGTCCGGAGACACTACGGTGTTTAGGAAGTGTCGTAGCACGAGAACCGGACACCATTCGTTCTTTGACTCAAAGAAGCGAACCTGTACAGGAGGACCGGTCTGAGACGTCTTTGTGGAAGGAAGACTTAAGACAAAGTGATCCCGGTTCCAGGATAGTTGTTCTCTCTTCAGGAATGTCGCCCTTGGGGAAGTGACAGAGAACTCTCCAGGGCGTAGGAAGCCGTAAAAGCTCAAATACATTGCCGCCTTAATAACCAGACTAATGGAAGGGCCAAAAGGATTACCATCTAGGATTGCAGACAGCTGCCTAAAAAGTTCACCGGAGACCGGCCGTCGGGAAGGGGCCGTGTCCCTACTACTCTTTTCCATGCCCCTGAGCGTGGCTTTGACGGCCTGAGACACGAACACAGAGCGATACTCTGGATCTTGTAACACCAAGAAATGCTGCACCCCGGCAAGGTATAAACGAATGGTGCTGGGTGCCAAATTAAGGACGACATGACAATAAGCCATAAAGGCCATAATGTAGGGAGTGAAAGCTGTATCCCGTTGGGGATGATCCGTGGTGAACTTTGAGAACAGCTTCCAACCGGTGTGGTAATTGCGGGCCGTGTTGATAGAAAGGGAACGGTGCATGAAGTCCTTGGCCGTAGCTAGCAAGGACCTTAATCCAACATTAGGCTGCTGAAACTGGGAATCCGTGCCCCGGTCTGGTCGGCTTCCGGACATTCCTGAAAAAACGTGAGAAAATTGAACCGCGATAAAGCATCAGCCGCAGTGTTGCTAGCACCTGAGATATGTGAGCATGAAAAATGGAAGTTGTTAATCATAGATAGCCAGACCAGTTTACGCAGGAGGGACATGATTTTTTCCGACTTAGCCCGACCCTTGGAGATGATGTCCACTAAGTCTTGACTGTCTGAAATAAACATAACACTGGAATTGGCCCAAAGGTGACCCCAGACTGTGGCAGCTGCCACAACGGGATAAAATTCCAGAAATGGGGAAGAACTAAGTGCCTGAGGATCGGTACTGATCTGAGGCGGCCAAGGACCCGCCAACCAGTGGGACCCGAATATTGCTGCGAACCCCCGGGAAGCTGCAGCATCAGAGAACACCCTAGCTGAAGATTGAGTCCAGGAAGGGACAAACAGACTGACCCCGTTCCATACTGAAAGGAAATCGTTCCACATACGCAAGTCTGCCATGGCTGCCCTGTCTAAGCGGACAATGCTGTCAGGCTCGGGGGCTGTCGGGAGGAGTGAGAGCAGACGTAAAATGAAGGCCCTACCCTGGGGCATCACCCTTAAGGCGAAATTTAATCTACCCAGAATGGACTGTAATTCTACCTTGGTCAACTGGGAAGAAGCTAGAGCCCCGGAAACAGCTTCACGGATTTGTGCCAATTTGTCCTCTGGTAACCTGGCTTCCATCTTGTCAGAATCCAGGATAATGCCCAGGAAGGTGATGGAGGTGTGAGGACCAGAGGTCTTGCCGTGTGAAATGGGAATGTTTAAGGAGGAGAAAAGCTCCAGGAGGGAGAAAAGACCTGATGGCTGACACTGTGGCTGTTCAATGAGGAGAAAGTCGTCCAAGTAGTGGATGACCGCTGGAGTACTGCCGTGTTGGGTCAGAATCCAGTGTAAAGCCTGAGCCAACTGGTCGAACAACCAGGGGCTACTCTTAGAGCCGAAGGTCAACCGATTAGCAAAATAAAACCTGTTCTCCCATTGAATGCCATAGAATTGCCATAAGTGTGGAGCGATTGGAAGTAATTTGAATGCGTCTGCGATGTCAGTTTTAGACAACCAGGCGCCTTTCCCAGCCCTGAGGATGAGAGCAATGGCCTCGTCGATGGACGCGTATCTCATGGCAAACTCTTCAGATGGAATTAATGAATTAAAGCTGGGAATGACGGAATCATGAGGGGCTGAGAGGTCGTAAATTAAGCGTTTTTTATTAGAATCTTTCTTTGACACAACACCTATAGGGCTGATCCGCCACCGAGAAAAAGGAATCAGGTTGAAAGGGCCCAAGAGGAACCCCTTCTCAACCTCCGAGTTCAGGAGCTCCTGAACAACGGCAGGATCCGACCTGGCCGACTGAAGATTGCCGCACACCCAGTTATCGTGGGGGAGCGCCACCATCCCAGTGTCAAAGCCGAAACAGAGGCCGGAAATCAAGGAGTCCACGAATCCCGGGGCCGGATGATCCCGCAACAGAACAGCCAAAAGGTCGATATTGCAGTCGGCTAGTCATAGCTGTTTGGAGAACCGTTTTGGACAAGTGGACCTGGGGTGAGCCCTGAAACAAATGGTGCAGATGTGTAGGGCCCTGCAGCCACTGAAAAGACAAGTGCCAAAGTTAAAATTATTACAAACTTGGCTGTTGCCAAGATAGACGATGGGCCTGCCTAACTTGTCCATGGAGGAGGGGCTGCGAGACACACCGGAGGGGCCGGGGATGGCCCTATCTGGTTGAGCCGTGGCGGCTTGCGGACACCACTCCGATGAATGAAAGATCGACTGGCAAGTCGAACAAGAAGGGGCACGGAGACCGGCAAAATGACGGCAAAATAGCTCCATGTCGAGAGTGGCCCAGTTGACAGAAAACTGAAATTGAGTTAGTGCGGCGGCGGCTTTAGCTGAGAAGGAGCGGTGATAGTCATAAAAAGCCGTGCCGCCGTACTTGTGCCCAAGATCAGTGACTCTGTACAAATACGTATCCAACTCCTCCCTCCGGGATGGGAAGGCGGAGCAGACCACGTCTCTGTACAGGCTAAAGGCCAACACAAACTCTGACACGGAGAGCTTGCGGTTGAGCCGGGCATCCTTGGCCTTAAGGACAACCGAGATTTCCCCACAATCGAAGGTCTTATTGTCCGTGGTATCATGGGATGCTATCAGAATTGAAGCCAGGTTCACATCCTTTCCTGCCAAGATGTCTTTCCTGATGTTATCCGGCACGAAGTGGGCAGGAGCTACCACTGGAACTGCTGGGGCCGTACCTGGAGCCGGAAGCTGAAAAGAAGGGTCGGAGAGAGGGACCACCGCCTGGGGTGACGGCAAGGCTCTGGATTCCAAGTCGACCACCCTGGTCCTGATGTCAGCCACGGAAGAGACAAGGGAATCCATGGTAGCCTGTAGCTGCACGAGAGATTGACGAATGGATGGGGACGAATCCTCCCCTTCTAACGGACCAGACTCCGACATCAACAGCCTGTATAGTTCGGCTTTCCGTGCCGAAGCTGGATGCCTGATGCCCCTTCTGTGCAACTCAGCGACAAGCTTTGGCACGGTCCATCTCCTGAGGGACTCTGGGCCGCCTTGACCAGAGACCGATGAACCCGGCAGGGACAAAGTGTCGTCCACATCTGACACCTGAGACATGGTTCGGGGAGACTTTGAAGACCTGACGTAGGACCTGAAATTTAAAAACAAAACATGGCAGCTGGAGAGAACACAGGAATTGTGTTCCGTATTAACTAAGCCGAAACTGTGAACGTACCTGTCTGTAGACTCGACACCCTTGCCTTACCGCCTGCGACTTGACGGACGAGACCCGACTTGCCCTGTGGACTGGAAAAGTCAGGAGCCGGCGTGAGAGAGTTATGCGGGACCGAAAATAACACCCAGATGTGGCAAAGATGGACGAAAGGACGGACGCACCGACATGCAAGTTTAGACACGAAAACAGAGTGACGGTGGCTGGGGGGGCAGGAACCCAGCAGAGGCTCCCGAGAGCCAGCGAACACACCGCTAAGGAGGAACGTAACACGCCGAAGGGTGTCCAAGGTACCAGGAGGGGGAGAGAGAGAGGGAGGCCTGGATTCTTTCAGGCCGAGCGGAAAGGTTACACCAGAATAATACCAGTTAAGGGGGGAGACGCGCACCAGAATGCTTCAGGCTGCGAAGACAGGAACGAGACCTGAATGCCGCAGGCAGATGGACAGGGAAGATCCTGAACGCTTTCAGGCACAGATGGACAGGGAAGATACCTGAACGCTTCAGGCACAGATGGACAGTGAAAAACCTGAACGCTTCAGGCACAGATGGACAGGGAGAAAACCTGAATGTTTCAGGCACAGATGGACAGGGAGGAAACCTGAACGTTTCAGGCACAGATGGACAGGAATGATACCTGAACGCTTCAGGTACAGATGGACAGGGAAAAAAACCTGAACGCTTCAGGCACAGACGGACAGGGAAGATACCTGAACGCTTCAGGCACAGACGGACAGGGAAGATACCTGAACGCTTCAGGCACAGATGGACAGTGAAAAAACCTGAACGCTTCAGGCATAGATGGACAGGGAAGATACCTGAACGCTTCAAGCACAGATGGACAGGAATGATACCTGAACGCTTCAGGTACAGATGGACAGGGAAAAAACCTGAACGCTTCAGGCACAGATGGACAGGGAAGATACCTGAACGCTTCAGGCACAGATGGACAGGGAACATACCTGAACGCTTCAGGTACAGATGGACAGTGAAAAAACCTGAACGCTTCAGGTAGGATGGACAGAAAACAGAAAATGATACCTGAACGCCTCAGGTGAGGAAAACCACAGTACCAGCGAGTGGACTGCATAACAAGCGACGTGCCGCACCATACCTACCTGAAAGACCCTCAGGCCAAAGAATTTCACTTGACTGACTGGCAGGGACCCTCAGAGTGCCTGACCAGCGAGCGTACCGGAAGTGACGAGAAGTGCCGGGGACGTACGAATGCGGCATGCGTGGCGGAGAGGACCCAGGAGTGGGGGGTTTAAGAGGAGTGACCTGGCCCCGCCCACAAATACAGGCTGCACGCAGCCTTAACTACTTGTATCTATTGACATTCATTCAACATCAATTTAATTTGCATTAACAGTATTTTCTTATATTTTTTTTTACTGGATTCATTTACACATTTGAGTCTCTCCACATTATCTCCTTCTACTGTATATATATACATACATTACAGTGGCTTTATTAAATTTGTTTATGTTATGTTTATATACATACAATGAAGTGGTATGCAAATATGAAGTCTCAAGGCCCTATTATACCTGAAGATAATTAGTTAAGATTATCTCTAAGGAGCGTTCATATGAATGAAGCGATGATCTGGCAGTGTAATACTGCCGCCAATTACCTGGTAATCGGAATCCTTTTAGCAGGTTTAAAAATCAGCGCCAGATTGTGTTGTGTAATCAGCACTCTGCCGCCGGCAAGCAATGATTCAGTATAGGGATGAGTGATGACATTCATGATCACTCCTCCCCATACTGAGGAGGAGATTGCTGCATGTAATAGCAGTGGTTTCCTCTGCTAGCGAGCAGGCGATTGCCGGGAAAGAACACTTCCATCCTGACAATCACCTGCAGAATCTGCAGGTGTAATATGACTATTAGAACTTGGTTAGGGACAGTACTTGTATGGAGACTAATAAGATCTAGTCATTATGGCTAAATGGCAGTCATCTATTTGTAGATATGATTTTTATTAGTAGAGCCGCATGTTGTGTAGCCTTAACATTGCTTGATTTGGCTCATTGATGATGTCATATCTCCCAATAAACAGCCCAATAGATAAATAAAATCATTACACATTGTAGAATTAACAAAATAACTTTATTTATTGGTTGGGTATTTAAAGGCCGCGATGCTTATTACTTAACCAGCAATTAAATTATTTAATGATTAATTCACCAATCTTTTAACAATAAATATAATTATAGAAATCATTTCTACCAATAACTAATAAACCTCGAAGTCCACTCAAAAGAGTGACTTAACCCCCCGTCAATAAGCAAAGTGACTAAAGAAAATATAGAGGAAAGGGAGGGATCTTGAAGTGATACTTACGTGAATGCGCCAGTAACGTTATTTCTGTTCTTTTATAGGTTCTGAATGACTGTTGAAGCGATCTCCAATCAAATTCCTTCAATTCAACACGAGCACCCACAGCATCAGGGTTAACCCATTCCTAGAGCAGGTAAGTAATATATTTACAAACCTGTCAATCATTAATGTTAGGTGCCATGACACAATATGGTTCGCTCCATTATGCTGCCGCATGTGGGCTAATGTCAGTGGATGTGTCTGGAAGCTACATTTTCAACTATATTAAGCCTGACAAAGTATAAGGATCAGGTATTTAGACACCACCCAGATAAGGGGTGAAAACAATTAAGAGGTATTGTAAGCAGGTACAATAGGGGTACATAAGGAGACATGCCAGTTCAGTCAGCTTCCCCAATATAGGGAACTAAACACACTTCGGGGGGGTCTATTGTGCCAGGGTAAGGTTTGTATTAGGCATTGTATCATCTTCCATACCTTATGTTTATGGGTCTAACTGTTTGGTCTGAGTATATGATGCTGGTATATGCTAACTCTATGTGGGAACTACAACAACTACAATGGATACACTATCTTACTAGTACTGCCTACTATTCCACCCTGTGCTGTGTGCATTTGGTCACTGCTTTTTAATGTGTTTTAACTATGGATGCTTAATAAAGATGACATCTATATTACAAATGGGTGTGATGTCAAATCCTGCAGGTCTGCTGTTTGACTTGTGTCTGACTGACGCAGGTAGATTTTGTGACAAAATGGTTATTCATGTTGGTGTGATTAATGGAGGAAGTTAGTGATCCCTTTTTTCAGGATATGGAAGACTGTACGGGTCCATTCTATGAAATTTTAAATATCATATTGGTGTACAAAACAGATTATGAAAGGTTCTGCTATATATATATTGTAGCTTTTCAAAACCATGTCTTTGTTTTTAAAATGAATGCCGAAATAACACTTTTAGTAAATATGCAAAGTGACAACACTGAGGACATTTCTGCCACCCTTGGTGCGCAAAAGATCTCCTTTAGCCCCCTAGCCATTCCCTCTGAAACTTGATTGACAGGGAAAGGCATGAAATATGTTGTCTTCTCGCACAAGCACCATGCAATAACACATTGGTGCATGGGCAGTAGACTAGAGACCAGGGGAGATGCTTGCATTTCCTTATCTGTGTGTATCATTTTGGTATGTCGCTTTATCTAGGCCTTTAGTGACACAACTACATTTTTAATAAATCCTCTGCTAACTGTACTCCAGTCTACACAAGAAAGCATACTCTTTCTTTTATGTGGATAGTCACACAAAAAAAAAACTATATTTGCTGCAATAGACATCTGACACCGTCATTGGGGAGTAGCTTCAACTTCAAGTATCATAATTGGATTGCATCGTTCTGTTTACAGCTGAATAATTTAGACAATGTCAGTATAGTATCTAGTTATATATTATATGGACATAATACTTGAATATAATTACATGACCTCAGTTTAGAAGGTTCAATGCTTTGTGCATGGTTGTGAATGCCGCTTGACTGATTCAAAGATAAACCAATGAAAAGAATGTGCAAAGCGCTGCCAAATATTATTACAGTCTGCTTTTGTAAGATGTCATATTTCCTGCAGCTTGACAGAGCTAGTAATAGAATTGTCTATCAGATGCCTGGAGAGAGCCGTTTAGAACAATCGCTAGCGCTTTCTTATTGTCAACATTTCAAATGAGGGATCATTTAAACTCCTCAATTAAGGCTCAAAAGTTTTATCAAAAGCTGCTGATTTAGGTAAAAAGCTCAGAATGCCAGGTACAAGCTTTGAAATTATTCTGTCAATTCTTCTCCATTGCTTTCAAGCTCATGTTTTTAAGATATTATATACAGTGTATAAAAAGGTAGCATGTATGTTTTTAAAGTAGGCTCCCCTTTGTGCTGAAAATAGCGGCAGTATAGTAAGTTGTTAATACCACAGAGAACATTGTGCAACACACATACTATAATAGTCAATAATGATTCCAACTTTTCTATACTGCTGCTCAAAGGAACTTGGAACATCAAGTCTTAAAGGAAATCTGACACCATGATGTTGTCTATTATGTAGTAATAAATGAGTGGTACTGCACATAAGGACTACAGATTCCTATTTTTTTTTAATTTTTCGACTGCCCCCTATATCCCCCTTGTCAGTATTTAAAACTGTGCTAAATGGTACATCCGAGAGTCCTCTATTATGGTAGCACAGAACAGCAGTCCAGAATGTGTATTACAGGGCAGAGTTGAGTGCTGACTGTAAGGGAATGGGGGGCAGTAGGAAAAAAATGTTGATCTAACCTCAGTATGTGTAGTAATATTATGGTGTTACTGCTGATGTCCCAGCTGGTCCCATAAATGCTTGATTGGTGATAAATCTGGGCCAGACAGGCCAAGGAAGTGCTGCAATCTGGTGAAGGCATTCCTAGGAAATCCTTACGTTGTGTGGATAAGCATTATTCTGCTGAAAAACGCCAGTTGGATGACCTGCCATGAAAGGCAACGCATGTGGCCACTAGTGATGAGCGGGAGGTGCCATATTCGATTTCGCGATATTTCGCGAATATTCGAATGAATATTCGTTTTATATTAGTCGAAATTGAATATTCGTAATTATTCTATTTTCCGTGAACAATATGTGATTTAATTATTAGCATATTGTGATTTTATTTTAACTGTATAAGGCAACTTTTCCTTTCCTGTTTCACGAATAATCTATATATTGCTATAACTTCGTTTTTTAGAATATTACGAATATTCAAAAAAACAAAGCTATAGCAATATAGCGAAAAATCATTATATTGCTTTAATTTTGTTTTTTAGCATATTAAGAATATTCTAAAAAACAACGTTATAGCAATATAGCAAATATTCTTAAAATACACAAATAGACTGTAATTTAGCTAATATAGTGCTATAGTATTTTATTTTAATAGTGCAAATTTTTTCCCAAATATGAAGTTCATATTTAGGAAAAAATTAGCACTATTAAAAAAAAATACTATAGCACTATATTAGCTAAATTACAGTCTATTTGTGTATTTTACGAATATTCGCTATATTGCTATAAATTCGTTATTTAGAATATTCGCCTTTGTTTTCAACCTGTAGTACACAGTTTTTCGGAATAATCTTCCCCGACAAGCATCCCCGTCACCATAGGAACGCCTGTGGGTTAGAATATACCATCGGATATGAGTTGCAGGAGAAACTCAGATCCAACAGTATATTCTATCTTGCGAAAAACTGTACTAGAAATTTAAAATAATCGGATATTTGAAATAACGAATATATTAAAATCATTCATTTCAACAGTACTTCATATTCTTGTTTCATTCTTTTTTTTTTAATTTTTTTCGCAGTACAGTTATTCGGATATATCGATTCCTCCCTGCCCAGTGCCCATTAGCGCAAGAAGCAGGCTGGAATCAATCTTTAATTTCGAATATCCGATTTTCAACCGAAAATCGGGACGTTATGAAATTATCGCGTTACTTAGTACGTGATCGTACGAAGTTACAGTGTCACGTGACCTGGTTTCCTATACCGGATTCGAACATAGTGCCCAAAATATTATCGGCTAGCGAAAAATGGTGAAAAAATACTTTAAAGAGGTTGAGGAATTGTATTGGTGACGCGATGACGTAGACGCAGTACGTCACGCTCTCCTCTCTCCCCGTGGCTTGGCTATCCCGCTATCCCGCTCCTCCTGGCGTCTCCGTGGCCGTTTCTGCCTCTATGGGCCTGGGGTGTATGTTGTCCCCTTAGCCCCTGACTCAGCTCGTTTCTCAGCGGTGTTTGCATCTTTGGCTCCCCCCGATCCTCCTGCTCTCTCTCACCTCACCTGGGACATACCTCGCTGGGAACGCCTGGATAGAAGGTTGCTGGACTCTTTTCTTCTCCCCCTTGGTTCGTTCCTGGCGTTCCGGCTCCAGCTGCTTCCTGGCTGGCGGGGTGAAGCGCAGCCATCTGGGTCCTACTGCACTCGGGATCCTCAATTTTTTTATTGCTGGTGCGCTTCCTGACTCTCCGGTATCCTGCCGATGATAAGCGCTCTCCTCCTCTGGACGGGCCTGCTTTGAGATCCATGTTCCGACTTCGGTAGCAGGGGCTGTTTGTGGTGCCCATAGGAGCGTGGTCGGGCGGCCTCTACCTTCTCCTGCTCTATACCCCCTCCGCAGTGAGTCCTGGGATCGAAGGGCCATCCTCTGGACGTCCAGGTGGGATCTCCATGGACATTTGGATGCTCAAGCTGGTGAGATTGTTCCTGCTTGTTCCTTTTGGCTCCCCCATCTCCTTCTTCCATCCCATACTAACTAACTAACTTACTATTAACAAAACTAACCGAAAAGACTGGTAGTCTACTAGAGTATACCTAATGGAAACTTTACTAGAGCATATTCACCCCATATTGTGTATGTTTTGTTTGTAAGAGAGAACAAGGAGGTATACAAATATAAAATATATCAAATATATCAAATATAAAATATAAATACAAATAAAAAAGGAACAAAACAAAAAAAAAAGGGGGAGAGGAATATAAAAAGTAAAGGCGAGAAAAGAAAAAAAAAAGAGGAAGAAAAGGAGGTAAAAAGGGGGGAGAAAAGGTGGGGGAAAGGAAAAAGATAAAGGGTTAAAAACGAAAGAAAAAAAAGAAGAAATAAAGGAACAATTTGAAATATGAGGGGGAAGAGAGGAGGAAAAAAAAAAAAAAAGAAATGGCTCCAAAAAATAGTAGGCGCTCGGCGTATCTCTCCGGCCAGAAACCGAATACCAAAACCTTTAAAGCGACAAAAATAGATCAATTCTTGAGGTCTCCAAGGGTGAATACGAGGGGGGGACAAAAGGACATTGGTTCCAAAAAAAATTATAATTTTGGGGTGACGGAAACAGAACCACAAAAAGTCCCTGGACACTCTCATGAGGAAGAGGGAATGGAGGGAGAAGATACGCCTAGTGTCAATTCCTCCCCGCTAAAAGAAATATTGCTGGCGGTAAAACAAAACAGGGATTTAATACATGGCATTACAACTCAGCTCGGGTCCATCCAAGTTGACGTGGGATTGATTAGAAACGATATGTCAAAAATTTGAGACAGAGTCAAGAATGTTGAGAGCACCATGGGTCTTATACAGAATGAATCCCAAAAAACAAACTCTGAAATCTCCACTCTGAAGGTAGAATTTAATCTTCTGAAGAAAAAGGTGGTGGATCTTGAAGATAGATCGCTAAGATATAATGTGAGAATTCTGGGGGTCCCAGAGGGTGCCGAAGATAAGAATTCAATTCAATTTATACAGACGTTAATCCTTGAGAACTTTGGGAGGGATCCGTTTTCTCCACTATTTATGATAGAAAGAGCTCATCGGGTCCCAGGTGGCAAACCAATCCCTGGGAGACAACCTCAGACATTTCTTGTTAAATTATTGACTACTAGGGACAGAGATATGCTACTGAGAAGGGCGAGGGAATGCTCACCAGTTGTATATAACGGAAATAGATTGGCCTTTTTTCCTGATTTTTCAAAAGACATCCAAGAAAAGAGACGCTCATTTATGATGGTAAAAAAGAAGCTAATAGAAAGGGATATTAAATACTCCCTTATGTTCCCAGCAAAAACTTTGGATTATTTTTAAGGACACAATCCTATTTTTTGATACTCCGGACAAAGCCGTGGATTGGCTTGAACGCAATGATATGTGACTCAGTTGTTCTAGGACTTGCGGGGAACAATAACTACTAGAGTTTTTTTTTTTTTATACCCGCAATATATTTTTTCTCCGCTATTTAGTCGGGAGGTGCCGAGCAGGGGTGAGTGTGGGAGGGATGGTCACAGGAGAGAAATCTGCTACAATATGTGGTGGATTATTTGTATGAGGGGTGGGATCTGGGCTGTGATGCGTCCTTTTTTTTTTTTTTTTTTCTTTCTTCTTCCTCTACCCCACCTAACCGCTTTTTATAATGTCTATTAGAATTCTCGCTTGGAATGTACGTGGTTTGGGGGATAGAGGAAAGAGACAAGCGGTCTTTGATCTGACACGGATCCATCTCCCAGCAATAGTGTGTTTGTTGGAAACGCATCTTACTGGGGAGACCTCCAGGGTGGTCGGCAGGGGATGGGCTGCGCACACGTATCATTCCACTTTTTCCAGCTACTCCAGAGGTGTTAATGTTTTTATACATAGAATGATTGATTTCGTGTGCGAGGCATCCTCTGTCGACCAGCAAAGGAGATTTATCTTCCTATACTGCAGGTTGATGGGGAAGACATGTATCTTGGCTTTTGTCTATATTCCACCGCCATTCTCTTTTTCAGTCCTCAATTCTTTGCTATCATTCATGGATAAATGGCCAGAGTGTCCAACATTGATTATTGGCGATTTTAACTGTGTCATTAATCCTGTATTGGATAGGGTTTCTACGAGTAGCAAGGGAGATAACCCTGTTCAGGGGTCACCCTTGGCACGGTTTTGCTCTGAGGCTGGGTTTGAAGATGTTTGGGGATACCTAGGACAGGGTAAAAGGGCCTTTTCATGTATTAGTAAAGAAGGTAAATCTATGTCCAAAATAGACCTTGCCCTGATAAATAGAAAATATGTGAGACTGGTAAAGCGAATGAAGTATGAAACAAGGTCATTCTCGGACCACTTGCAGCTACTACTTGAACTTTGTTTGACTCAGGAAAGATACATACAGAGACCCCCATTTAGATTAAACCCTTATTGGTTATCAGTAATAAAGGGACATGAAATAATTCAGAATGAAATCAACCGATTCTGGGATAACAACTATGGTTCAGCAAAAATCCAGGTGGTATGGGACACCATTAAGGGGTTATATGAGGGGAATGATGGTCAGTAATATTGCGAACCTCAGAAAGGAGTACGGGAAAAAACAGAAAAACTTAGAAGAACTAGCATCTCTGGCGATACAATCCTTCTATACAAATAAGACGGAGGAGAATAGGGAAAGTATGCAAAGGACCACACAAGCATACTCTAATTTCTTTCTGGACAAGGCCCAACAAAGTTTATTTTTTAAAGGGCAAAAATATTTTACAGAGTCAGGGCGACCTGGTAAACTTCTGTCCAGAGTGATCTCGAGTCAAGAATCTAAAAAATATATAGATAATGTCCGACTGGCCAATGGTAGGACGGTTAGTGGACAGGGTCCTGTAGAGAAAGCTTTTGTTGACTACTTTTTAGATCTTTATAAAGCTCAATCCAAGATTACAGATGAAATGATGATTCCTATCTTGATGGCATTGTTTTCCCAACTATTACTGGCGCTCAAAAGAAAGCACTTGAGGTAGAGTTCTCAATGCAGGAACTTGAGGGGGCAATTAAATTAAGTTCGGCCAATTCCACCCCCGGTTCAGATGGACTCCCATACGAATTCTATAATAAATACAAGGAGTTGATTCTCCCTAGACTGTTGGGGGTCTTTGCTGAATCGGTGGAGGATGGGAAACTGCCAGATTCAATGATGGAAGCCGTAATAACATTAATTCCAAAAAAAGGCAAGGATCCTGCAGATCTGGAATTGTATAGACCAATCTCACTGCTTAATGCAGATGTAAAGCTCCTTGCAAGGATTTTGGCCACAAGGCTCTCTAGGGTTATTTCCTCAATTGTCCATCCAGATCAGAATAGCTTTATTCCAAACAAGGGTACGCATCACAATCTGCATCGGCTCTTTGCCAACATACAGGCCCCTGGGGGGACTACCCGCTCCATCCTGTCACTGGATGCCTCTAAGGCCTTTAACACGGTGGAGTCGCGCTTCCTCTGGAGGGTTCTGACAAGGATGGGCTTTGGGGAAAGATTTATAAACATCCTTAAATTAATGTATAGATCTCCCACAGCAAAACTGAGTCTTAATGGGATTCTGACCACTAGTTCTGATTTAAATAGAGGTACGCGGCAGGGCTGCCCATTATCTCCACCATTTATATTGACCCCTTAGCTTTGGCCATCAGGCAGGATGATCAGGTTAAAGGATTTGGAACACTAGGAGCGCAAGACCGTATCTCTTTATATGCGGATGATGTTCTTTTTTTTATAGACCACACGGAAACAATTCTTCCTAGAACTATTCAAATGGTTAAATCATTTGGTGAGGTCTCTGGTCTGCTTATAAACTGGTCTAAGACCAGTTTGATGCCAATAGACCCGTTACCTCAGAAAGAGGCTCTCGTGACCCAATTGGATATTGTTGACACTTTTCAATACTTGGGCTTGATTATATCGCCAAGGGTTGAAAATTTTGTACAACTTAATCTGATCCCCTAATAACGAAAACTAGAGCTAAAATAGGGATCTGGCTGAGACTTCCCCTATCTAGAGCTGACCGAGTTTCACTGGTTAAAATGGTGATACTACCACAATTTCTTTATGTGCTCAGGAATACACCTACCTGGATAGAAGACAAATATTTTAAACTCATGGAATGAATAATTAATGATTTAGTGTGGGGAAGAAAACGAGTTTGAATAAAACTTGGATATCTATATAAACCACTGGAGTGTGGGGGTTTAAACCTCCCCTATCTTAAAGGGTACTTTATTGCTGCCCAGCTATTGATGTGCTATGAATCAAAAAATAGTGCACTTCTAGGGAGGCTAGTAGGGAGTCATGTTCATAATAATATATTTACCCTTCTGGAATCTGGGCTACTGAGTACCCAAGAGCGGGGTTACAGAGAGACTATAAAACTACTTTTGAAAGTGTGGGCTACTACTAGAACATGGCTGAAGGTAAAGGGTTCACTTTCATTCACGCCTCTTTGGCATAATGTACACTTACAGACGTTAGATGGTATTGCAGCGGACACATATTGGCAAAAGAATAGAATTTTGTATATCTCACAAGTAGTTAAGGATAGAGAGATTAAGTCATTTACAGAGCTATCACATAATGTAGAAAACCTTTCATGGTTTAGGTACTTTCAACTGCGTTCAGCATTATTTAGCTTGGACGATAAACTGATGTTGGATATAGATAGTTCATCCTTTTTGAATGATTGGATAGGGAGGACACCCTTTAGAATAAAGATTTCAAATATATATAAACTATTAGTTAAGGCACGGTTTAGTGATACACAGTCACCAGGACAAAGAGCTTGGGAATTGGATTGTCCGAATATACAATTATAAGGATGGGGGAATATCTTTGCGAATTTAGGTTCACTATCCCAGAACTTTAATCATGTTTTAGTACATTTTAATATTTGCCATAGACTATATGTCACCCCTACATGGTTGAATAAATGTGGGCTAAGAGATACATCTAAGTGCCCTAGATGTGATACCTTAGGTGCGGACTATCTCCATATGATCTGGACCTGCCCAGAACTTATAAAATACTGGAATAGTATTAATAACTTCATCACTTATAAACTTAAAATACGAATACCCTTTGAACCACAAGTGTTTTTGCTTAATGAGTTTTCCAAAATAAGTAGCCATAAGTATCAAAAGATCCTCTTAGGCAGGATACTGCTGCTAGCTAGAATTTTGGTTAGTCGCAGTGGCGCACCTACAGGGGGGGTCCACCGGGTCTGGACCCCCTAGAACAACCAGCCAAAATTTTTTTTTTTTAATCCTTTAGGGCCGCACCGCCGATCACCACAGGCGGCGCGGCCCTGGATATAATTGCGGCGGCCGCGGCGGTGGTGGGGGGGGCCGGGGGGGCAGTAGGAGTACTAGGAGATGGGCGCTTCCATTGTGGAAGCGCTCATCTCCATATCTAATCCATCTGTATCGCCGTCCTTAGGACAGCGATACAGATGCCTGTGCTGTGCTGCGGCAGGGGAGGGAGAGGTGTGTCCCTCCCCTGTTTTTCTGATAGGCCGCAGGCACTAATGCCTGCAGCTATCAGAGGCCGGCTCAGGTGGCGCGGAAGGGAAGGGCCTGACCCGGAAGGGCCTGCGTCGCATCGCTGCTGATGGAGGTAAGTATCTGTGTATTTTTTTATTTATTTTTTTGTTTTGTTTTTTTGGAGGGGGGGAGCTGGCACTATGGGGGCACTAAAGGGGAGAACGGCACTATGGGGCATCTGGTGGTACTTTTTTTTTTAGGTGGCACATTATGGGGGGGGAGGGGACCATGGGGGAGAGGAGCACTATGGGGCTCTAAAGGGGCTTTTTTTTTACACATTATGGGGGGCACTATAGGGGAGAACGGCACTAGGGGACATCTGGTGGCACTATAGGGGCATTATTTGGGGGCACTATGGGGAAGTGGGGGTTCAAAAGGGGCCTTTTTTTCTTATTGGCACATGGGGGCATTATGGCATCTGGTGGCACAAAGGGGGCATTTTTTACTGGCACATTATGGGAGGCACTATAAGGGAGGGCGGCACTATGGAGGAGTGGAGCACTATTGGGGCATATGGTGGCACTTTGAAGGGGCATTTTTTACTGGCACATTATGGGGCGGCACCATGGGGGAGAGGAGCACTATGGGGGCATCTTGGGGGTGTAAAGGGGCTTTTTTTTATTGACATATTATGGGGGCACTATAGGGGCATTATTTGGGGGCACTAAGGGGAAGTGGGGGCTCTAAAGGGGCCTTTATTCTTATTGCCACATTATGGGGGCATTATGGCATCTGGTGGCACTAAGGGGGCATTTTTTTACTGGCACATTATGGTAGGCACTATAGGGGAGAGCGGCACTATGGGGGAGTGGAGCACTATTGGGGCATATGGTGGCACTTAGAAGGGGCATTTTTTACTGGCATATTATGGGGGACACTATGGGGAAGGGGGAGAGGAGCACTATGAGGGCATTTACTGGGGCACTATATAGGGGTATTTTATACTGGCATACATTATGGGGACATTAGCTCAACAGCGGGCACTAAGCGGGGGTATTTCATGTACTGTCATATTGTAGGGAGAATTATTAGTACTAGGAGGTATTATGCGGAGCTTTGCTAATACTGGGGGGCTATGAGGAACATGATTACTAGTATGGGCACTATAGGGGCATTATTACTACTAAGTGTGCTCTGGCAGAGAATTATTTCTATTTTGGGGAGCCCTGTTACTTTGGGGGGCACCCTGCCACAGTATCAGCTTAGCACAATAATTTTTGGGGGACATTATCTTTATACTGATAGTGTCTGGGCGCAGTTATTTTTTTAGAGCACTGTGTGCCAATAATTGTTGAGGGGGGCATTATCTGTGTGGTAGTAGTATTTCCAGGGGGACTGTTTCTGCAGTATAGTATTGGGGGTGGCAGGAAAGGGTGTTCAGAAGATGTGAAGATGATGGAAATGTGGGAAACTAATGTCTGTTTGTTAATCTCTGCAGAGATGGGAGATGGCTGAAAAATCATCATGGCGGTCTGGTCTGAATGGAGAAGATGAGGAAAGAGAACGTCTACAACAAAAGGTGACATCACTGGATGTAAGAGGTATGTGGTGGTATGTAGGAGAGGAGATGCTCCGGCTCCTCCCCCTGCCATTTGCAGAAAGAGGATTCAGAGCTGGGTGAGGACGGTCAAGGGGAGCAGCAGGCCACGGGCGGGTGGCAGATGGTGGGGTGAACCACAGGCCTTGAGCAGGATCAGGGGAGGGAGGAGAGCGGAGGAGCTTCCTGGCTGTAGCTTGTCATATAAGCAGGCAGTGCAGCTAGGACAGACCCTCCCCTCTCCGTATGATGTGTAGAGACAGGCCGCAACTATAGAATGTCAGCTGTACAGTGTTTGTTGGGAGTGGCCTATTATATGTAGGAGGGGCTTTTAATAATGGGCGGGGCGCTTCGCACGCCGCATTGTTATTTTCCTGCAGGGCTTTTAGAATCGCCAAGTAAAAGAATCAGCGCAACACGCTACACCCTTTCCCTGCATTTTTAAATATAAAGGGGGCTTTGAAAAATTGAATTAGCACAGCGCACTACACATGCCACATTTTTTTGCCTTTCGGACCCCCCCTAAACCAAATTCCTGGGTGCTCCCCTGGTTAGTCGGACCTGGTTTGCTTGACATACTCCAGAACTAAATACATGGATAAACCTAGTTAACAAGGTAAAAAACGGAGCAAATCTTGTATAGGCAGAGAGATGCGGATGAGAAGTGGATCAAGATATGGGGCGGTTGGAAGATTTGACTGGTTGTGATCATTTCTAAAACTTTATTTATGAATTTATTATTATCTTATTTTTTATTTTATTTTTTTGGACGCATCACAGGTTCGGGTGGGGGGAGGGGGGTTGGTACAGGGAATTGGGATAAGGGGAAAATATATTGAAGAGGGGGAGTATTTACTTAATTCTTTTGTTTATTGTAATTTGTTTTGATATATTAATAAAGATAATTAATAAAATAAAAAAAAGAGGTTGAGGAAGAATTTCTCCTCACTGTAAGTAATATTGTATCCCAGCATTGTTTTTTTTTTATTACATAGTGCATGCATGACAAATAATTTATATGTACGAAACAGCAGCACACCCCATACCGTCCTGTCACTTCACTAGACAGGTACAGCGCAGCTCAGCTGGGCAATATCTGATAGCTCAGACCCCACACACATACAATCGCAATAGAATCTGATCTTAAATTATCACTGTAACATTAAATATATTTCCCCTTCAAATACGTAACTACTATTTGCTGTTTTGTTGAGGACCTTTTTGTTGAAAACTTGTATTTCAAATAATTGGGATTATATGCTTGCATCTTTATTCTGCAGCGCATGTTGGAAAAGGGCTACCATCGCACCAGTAAACATGCAGCGAAGGACGCCATCATCACGGAGCTGATAGAGGAGATGGCAGAAAAATTTGATAGGAGGCCCACAAAGGCACCTATTCAAAAAAAATGGTGCGATTTAAAGTGCCACCATTTGGATCGCATCCATAAAGAAAGAGAGAATATGCCCAGGTACAGTGCTGCTTACATGACTTTATCTCTCTCTACAACACTTTCTAATGTATATATTCAGTGATGTTGCTATGATGTATCAGAGTTAACACACAAACTCTTAAGGCAAATTTCTTAACTTATTGTGTTATCTTGAAAGCCATTAAAAAAAAAAGGATTTAGTTTCATTTAGTTTACATTATATGTCTCATAAAGCATGTGTGTTAACCCTACTACATCCGTATTTAATCTTTTGACCACTAACGACCAGCGCCGTGCATGTAGAGGGATTTGGTCGGTTGCAGGAGTTTCTGCGACCACCCGATAAGCGACAGGGTTCTGTCCGTCACTAATGGCCGGACACCTGATGCTTACGCCCACATTAACCCCAGCACGGCCTTGATCAGCGCTGACCGTGGTACTTGCGGGATCCAGTCCGGTGTCTCCATCAGGTCCCCGTGCTGCTGTACCACGGGGACCCGATGGCTAGGAAGGCAGCCCGACGCCTTCCTGAGGCATCGGGGCTGCCTTCCGATGAACTGCCTGTGAGATCCACCCCCCTGGATTTCATAGGCAGGAAGCTGTATACAGTTGTTTTCAAAATTATTCAACCCCCACTGAAATTGAGTGTTTTGGCCAGTTTGACATTGATTTTGATCATTTCAGTCATCTTGTTTACAATTAAATCAAAGAGGCACTTGTAAGTCAGACAAATATAACATAACATTTATAATGAAATAACCACAAATGTCTTTTCTGTGCTCACATCATTATCAGTTTTATTCAACCCCCAAGTGACATTCAATCTTAGTACTTAGTACAACATCCTTTTCCAGTTATAACAGCTTTTAAACGTGAAGCATAGCTTGACACAAGTGTCTTGCAGCGATCTACGAGTATCTTCGCCCATTCTGCATGGGCAAAAGCCTCCAGTTCAGTCACATTCTTAGGCTTGCGCGCTGCAACTGCTTTCTTTAAGTCCCACCAGAGATTCTCAATCGGATTTAAGTCTGGTGACTGCGATGGCCACTTCAAAATGTTCCAGCCTTTAATCTGCAACCATGCTCTAGTGGACTTGGAGGTATGCTTGGGATCATTGTCCTGTTGAAAGGTCCAACGTCTCCCAAGCCTCAGGTTTGTGACGGACTGCATCACATTTTCATCCAATATCTCCTGGTACTGAAGATAATTCATGGTACCTTGCACACGCTGAAGCTTCCCTGTACCTGTAGAAGCAAAACAGCCCCAAAGCATGATTGACCCCCCACCATGCTTCACAGTAGGCAAGGTGTTCTTTTCTTCATAGGCCTTGTTCTTCCTCCTCCAAACATAGCGTTGATCCATGGGCCCAAACAGTTCTAATTTTGTTTCATCAGTCCACAGAACACTATCTCAAAACGTTTGTAGTTTTTCCACATGACTTTTGGCATACTGCAGTCGACTCTTCTTATTCTTTGGAGACAGCAAGGGGGTGCGCCTGGGAGTTCTGGCATGGAGGCCTTCATTACGCAGTGTGCCCCTTATTGTCTGAGCTGAAACTTCAGTACCCACATCTGACAAATCTTTTTTCAGTTCCTCAGCAGTCACACGGGGACTTTTCTCCACTTTGAGCTTCAGGTAGCACACAGCAGTCGAAGTCAGCATCTTCTTTCTGCCACGACCAGGTAGCGTTTCAACAGTGCCCTTTGCCTTGAATTTGCGAATGATGCTTCCTATGGTGTCTCTTGGTATGTTTAACATCTTTGCAATCTTCTTATAGCCATTGCCCTTCCTGTGAAGAGAAATCACCTCTTCTCTTGTCTTCCTGGACCATTCTCTTGACTTCACCATGTTTGTAAACACACCAGTAAATGTCTAGAAGGAGCTGAGTATCACAGTCCTTTTAAATCCGCCTAATTGGTGCTTATTATGCTTGATTGCTGCTCCTTGACAACCACAGTGTTTTCAATACCTGATCGAAAACACTTGAATGAACCTCTGTTCTTAAGAGTGGTAGTCTTTAAGGGGTTGAATAATTATGTCAATGAAGAAATCACAAAAAAAACATTTAATACTGTATTACAAAGACAATTGATGTCATTTTAGTTGCATTTGGTTCTTTAAAAAGTCCTTGTAATATTTAATTCTGAACACAATTACAAATGTAAACTAAATTCCCTAAAACCCTTTACAGCATTGGGGGTTGAATAATTTGGAACACAACTGTAAGTAATACAACTGTATTACTCCTACAGCCAATGCATTCCAATACCGAAGTATTTGAATGCATTGCAAAGGGGTTCAATCCCAAAAGTTGAAGTCCCAGAGTGGGACCCAAAATAAATTGAAAAAAATTAAGTGTCATTTTTGTCTTCCCAAATAAAGCAAAAAGAAAGAAATTGTTAAAAATAAATGAAAAAATTAAAGTAGACATTTTAGGTATCGACACGTCCGTATCAACCGGCACGATAAAGATATCACATGACCTAACGCCTCTGATAAAGAACGGAAAAAAAAGAATATTTGTTAGAAAAAAATATTTTTGGTCACCTTACAGAAGTGCTATCACTAAAAGTGCAACACTAAGCGATCCAAAAGGCGTATGCCCCAGGGGCGTAGCTAAAGATTCATGACCCCTGGTGCAAGAGTTAAGCTTGGGCCCCCATTCCTCAGTGCTTAGTGGTCAGGGACAGGGAAGCACATAGCCTTCATGCTGCCTCAGGCAAAAATTAAAACAGCACCTCCTCCCCGCATCCACCTGCCAAATTCTTGACCTAACCCCTTCCCTCCAGCCAGAGGTGTAACTTGACCAGCATACACTTTCTATAATACAAGTGTCTTTGTATGCACCACAATGGTCATTGGGCCCCCTCAAGCTCCTGGGCCCAGTAGCGACTGCTACCTCTGCATCCCCTATAGCTACGCCCATGGTATGCCCCCCATCACGCAAAAAATCAGCCACTACCTAAGACAAATGGCCAAAAATTTTAATAAAATACGGCTCTCAGATTAAAACATGATTTTTTTGGGTTCAAAAATGCTTTTATTTTGTTAAATTAACCCAAAATTTTAAAAAGTAGACTAATTAGGGTAATGTATTGTTCAGGCGCGAGGATTATGTTAAACAGCGCAGGAGCAGGATTTAGGGCTGAAGAGATGATGGAAACTGAAGAACCTAGGGCAGGCCAGAGGGGTGAAAGGGAAGCGGTTTGCTTTGAAAAGCGCCGAGGGGCATGGGCAGCAGCACACGCATCAACGCCGCCTCTGGGCACCTATACAAGCTAATTAACAATAAAATACAAGCATTTTTCGATGAATACAGTTGATGGACAGCAATATTAAAGGTAAAATTTTAATAAGGGGAAGGTTAAGGAAATCAGGATGTTACTGGTGTAAAATCATAATTTTACGTGAAAGACTCCCTTTAACCACTGAATAGACCAGCGATAAACTCTTCCTAAATACCATCTAAAAATCAAGTCCGCTTGGCACCTATTGGCAAGCGACTTTACCCCTCCTTCTAATAATAAAGTGACCGTGTGAATCAACAGGGAGTGAAGGCGGACGGCAGATATTGAAAATGCGGCTGGCCAGACAGTATAACTAACGCTGACAGCTAGGGATGAGCGAACCCGAACTGTATAGTTCGGGTTCGTACCGAATTTTGGGGTGTCTGTGACACGGACCCGAACCCAAACATTTTTCGTAAAAGTCCGTGTTCGGCGCTTTCTTGGCGCTTTTTGAAAGGCTGCAAAGCAGCCAATCAACAAGCGTCATACTACTTGCCCCAAGAGGCCATCACAGCCTTGCCTACTATTGGCATGGCTGTGATTGGCCAGTGCAGCATGTGACCCAGCCTCTATATAAGCTTGGGTCACGTTGCGCTGCACGTCACTCTGCTGATTCAAGCATAGGGAGAGGTTGCAGCTGCGACGTTAGGGCGAGATTAGTCAGTGATTAACTCCTCCAAAAGACTTCATTCTGTGATCGATCTGCAGCTGTGGATCATTGAAGTGCTAATATTGACTTGCTCACTTTTTTGAGGCTGCCCAGAGCGTTTTTAGATCACTTTTTTTCTGGGGTGATTGGCGGCCATTTTGTGACTTGTGGTGCGCCAGCACAAGCTATCACCAAGTGTATTTAACCATCAATAGTGTGGTTATTTTGTGCTATATCCTACATCAGCTGCAGGCTGAGCCTGTGTCACCGAAGTGCATTTAACCATCAACAGTCTGGTTATTTTTTGGCCATATACTACATCAGCTGCAGGCTGAGCCTGTGTCACCGAAGTGCATTTAACCATCAACAGTCTGGTTATTTTTTGGCCATATACTACATCAGCTGCAGGCTGAGCCTGTGTCACCGAAGTGCATTTAACCATCAACAGTCTGATTATTTTTTGGCCATATACTACATCTGGTGCAGGCTGAGCCTGTGTCACCCAAGTGCATTTAACCATCAACAGTGTGGTTATTTTTTGGCCATATACTACATCAGGGGCAAGTTGAGCCTGTCACCCAGCGCCTAAAAAATAGACCTGACATTTCTATTCAACCAAATCTGCACAGTTTTAGCTGGTCAAGTTATTTGTAGTGACCGTAAAAGCACACTTTTTGTTCTGGGTTGAAAAACTATTCCCAAATTTGCCATTCTCAAAATAACTAGTTTCTGGTATATAAGGCCTACTTGAAATCTATCCCAAAAAGGATATCTTACATTGAAGGTACTGATAGTGTCATTCAGAAAAACCTAAGACACACGCTACCGTGCAGATAGAAGTCTGATTCTGAGATTAAACCTTAACCTGTCACACAGTGGAAAAAAAAACAGGTCTCACATTTCTATTCAAGCAAATCTGTACTGTTTTAGCTGGTCAAGTTATTTGTAGCGACCGTAAAAGCCCTATTTTTTTTATGGGTTGAAAAACTATTCCCAAATTTGCCATTCTCAAAATAACTAGTTTCTGGTATTTGAGGCCTACTTGAAATCTATCCCAAAAAGGATATCTTACATTGAAGGTACTGATAGTGTCATTCAGAAAAACCTAAGACACACGCTACCGTGCAGATAGAAGTCTGATTCTGAGATTAAACCTTAACCTGTCACACAGTGGAAAAAAAAACAGGTCTCACATTTCTATTCAAGCAAATCTGTACTGTTTTAGCTGGTCAAGTTATTTGTAGCGACCGTAAAAGCCCTATTTTTTTTCTGGGTTGAAAAACTATTCCCAAATTTGCCATTCTCAAAATAACTAGTTTCTGGTATTTGAGGCCTACCTGAAATCTATCCCAAAAAGGATATCTTACATTGAAGGTTCTGATAGTGTCATTCAGAAAAACCTAAGACACACGCTACCGTGGAGATAGAAGTCTGATTCTGAGATTAAACCTTAACCTGTCACACAGTGCAAAAAAAAACAGGTCTCACATTTCTATTCAAGCAAATCTGTACTGTTTTAGCTGGTCAAGTTATTTGTAGCGACCGTAAAAGCCCTATTTTTTTTCTGGGTTGAAAAACTATTCCAAAATTTGCCATTCTCAAAATAACTAGTTTCTGGTATTTGAGGCCTACTTGAAATCTATCCCAAAAAGGATATCTTACATTGAAGGTACTGATAGTGTCATTCAGAAAAACCTAAAACACACGCTACCGTGGAGATAGAAGTCTGATTCTGAGATTAAACCTTAACCTGTCACACAGTGCAAAAAAAAACAGGTCTCACATTTCTATTCAAGCAAATCTGAACTGTTTTAGCTGGTCAAGTTATTTGTAGTGACCGTAAAAGCCCTATTTTTTTTCTGGGTTGAAAAACTATTCACAAATTTGCCATTCTCAAAATTGTGGTGAACGGGAGCAATGAGGAAAACATCTAATAAGGGACGCGGACGTGGACATGGTCGTGGTGGTGTTAGTGGACCCTCTGGTGCTGGGAGAGGACGTGGCCATTCTGCCACAGCCACACTGTCACGGATGGTGTACAGGAAACAAGACAAAACCATATAAACAATGTCTCTCTGGATCCACAACTAAGGAACAAAGGGAGACCCCTGCAATAGACCTGCCGCTCTCCCTCACTGCTCAGCCTATGCGAACACCCCAAAGGTGGATGGGCGCATATCCACGTTCCTCGGCTATCTATTACCTGAAGACCCTACAATAGTGAGGGGACACGACCACCGGCTCCCTACACTGACACGGAGGGAGTCAGGGTCACCTGGATCCAGAAAAGAGATAATCATAAATAGATAAACAGCACTTAACTTGCAGACGACTGAAGACTGGGAACTGGGAACTGGGAACAGCATGCACACACACTCCAGGAAGTTGTATCAGCCGCACACTACTGCATTATGGGGAGGAATTTAAAGGGCAGCAATCAGTCCGACTGCATGACAGCTGAGATAGACTAACGAGATGAGAAACTAAACCAAAACAAAGAAATTCAAGGAGGAGCATCTGAAAAGCTCCTATGAGCGCTTCTCAGCTGTCTGGCTGTGACAGTACCCCTCCCTCTAGGAGTGGACTCCGGACACTCAGAGCCCACCTTCTCAGGATGGGACCTATGGAAAGCCTGATGAGACGAGAGGCCTTAATGTCCGTCACTGGGACCCACATCCTCTCCTCAGGACCATAACCCTCCCAATGAACGAGGTACTGGAGGGAACCGCGGACAAGACGAGAATCCACAATCCTAGAGACCTGAAATTCAAGATTTCCATCAACCATAATCGGAGGAGGAGGCAAAGGCGAGGGTACAATAGGTTGAACATAAGGTTTCAATAAGGACTTATGGAAAACATTATGGATCTTCCAAGTCTGAGGAAGATCAAGACGGTAGGCAACAGGATTGATGACAGACAGGATCTTGTAAGGCCCAATAAACCTAGGACCCAACTTCCAGGAGGGAACCTTCAATTTGATATTCTTGGTAGACAACCACACCAGATCACCAACATTCAGGTCCGGACCAGGCACACGTCTCTTATCCGCCACACGCTTATATCTCTCACTCATGCTCTTTAGATTATCCTGAATCTTTTGCCAAATAGATGACAAAGACGAGGAGAATCTGTCCTCATCAGGCAAAACAGAAGAGCCCTCTCCCGAGAAAGTCCCAAACTGTGGATGAAACCCATATGCACCAAAAAATGGTGACTTATCAGAGGACTCCTGACGACGGTTATTTAAAGCAAACTCAGCAAGGGACAAAAAAGAACACCAATCCTCCTGATTCTCCGCCACAAAACAGCGCAGATATGTCTCCAGATTCTGATTGACGCGCTCTGTCTGGCCATTCGACTGCGGATGGAAAGCAGAAGAGAATGACAACCGAACCCCCAAGCGAGAACAGAAAGCCTTCCAGAATCTGGAAACAAACTGCGTGCCCCTATCAGAGACTATGTCTGAAGGAATACCATGCAATTTGACAATGTGGTCAATAAATGCCTGCGCCAGCGTCTTAGCATTGGGCAAACCAGGAAAAGGGATAAAATGCACCATTTTGCTAAAACGGTCCACCACCACCAGAATCACAGACTTCCCCGAGGAACGAGGCAAGTCCGTTATGAAGTCCATGGACAGATGTGTCCAAGGACGGGAAGGAATGGGCAAAGGAAGGAGAGGACCTGATGGCCGTGAATGAGGGACCTTGGCACGAGCGCAAGTCTCGCAAGCTGCCACAAAACCCTCAACCGACTTACGAAGCGCAGGCCACCAGAATCTCCGAGCAATGAGATCCAGTGTGGCTCTTGCCCCCGGGTGCCCAGCAAGGACCGTATCGTGGTGTTCTTTAAAAATCTTGTGTCTCAAAGCGAGAGGCACAAACAACCTCCCAGGAGGACAAAGATCAGGAGCTTCTGACTGGGCTGCCTGCACCTCTGCCTCCAATTCAGGAAAAAGAGCAGAGACCACCACACCTTCAGCCAAAATGGGACCCGGGTCTTCAAAATTCCCACCTCCTGGAAAACAACGTGAGAGGGCATCTGCCTTCACATTCTTAACCCCAGGGCGGAACGTAACAACAAAATTAAACCTTGAAAAGAACAAAGACCATCTGGCCTGTCTCAGGTTCAGACGCTTGGCTGACTCCAAGTAGGCCAGATTTTTATGGTCAGTAAACACGGTAATAGGGTGTCTGGCTCCCTCTAGCCAATGGCGCCATTCCTCAAAAGCCAACTTGATGGCCAACAATTCCCTATCTCCCACATCATAATTTCTCTCTGCGGAGGAGAGTTTCTTTGAGAAAAAGGCACACGGTTGCCATTTGGCAGGAGAGGAACCCTGAGACAAGACCCCACCCACCCCTACCTCAGAAGCATCAACCTCAACTATGAAGGGTAATGAAATATCAGGTTGTACTAGGATGGTAGCGGAAGCAAAACTCTCCTTGATATTAGAAAAGGCCTTACGCGCCTCTACCGACCAGGAAGAAAAATCTACCCCCTTTCTGGTCATATCAGTGAGTGGTTTAACAACAGAGGAATAATTCAAAATAAATTTCCTGTAATAATTGGCAAAGCCCAAAAAACGCATCAGCGCCTTCTGATTCTCAGGAAGCTCCCACTCAAGCACAGCGCGGACCTTCTCGGGGTCCATGCGAAAACCAGAAGCGGAGACAAGAAACCCCAGAAATTGGATCTCTGGAACCGCAAACACACATTTTTCCAGTTTCGCGTATAATTTATTCTCCCACAGGATGAGCAAGACCTGACGTAAGTGTTCCTTATGAGTCTTGAAATCAGGAGAAAAAATCAAAATGTCATCCAAATACACTAATACAAATTTTCCCATTAAATGATAAAAAATGCTGTTGACGAAATGCTGAAAAACGGCTAAGGCATTCATCAAACCAAAAGGTTTAACCAAATTCTCAAAATGGCCCTCAGGGGTATTGAAAGCCGTCTTCCATTCGTCTCCTTCTCTGACCCTAACCAGGTTGTATGCCCCTCTTAGGTCTAATTTGGAAAAGACTTTAGCCCCAACAACCTGGTTAAACAGGTCCGGGATCAGAGGAAGCGGATAAGGATCACGAATAGTGATACTGTTCAGCTCCCTGAAATCCAGACAAGGTCTTAAAGAACCATCTTTTTTCTTAACAAAGAAAAAACCAGCGGCAACAGGTGACTTCGAGGGTCGTATGTGTCCTTTTCTCAGACTCTCAGAGATATAAGCACGCATAGCGACCCTCTCAGGTTGGGAGAGATTGTATAAACGAGATTTAGGCAGCTTGGCGCCTGGGATGAGATTAATAGGGCAATCATACTCCCTGTGCGGAGGCAAACCCTGAACTCCACTCTCAGAGAAGACATCCAAAAATTCAGAGAGGAAAGGTGGTACAGTCTTAGTAGAAACCTCAGAAACAGATGTTATGAGGCAATTCTCTCTGCAAAAGTTACTCCAACCATTTATTTGCCTCGCTTGCCAATCAATGGTGGGGTTATGTTTAGTGAGCCAGAATAGCCCCAACACTAGAGGAGTAGGCAAACCGCTAAGGACGAAACATGACACATCCTCAACATGAGCATCACTCACAATTAAACGGATATTGTGAACTATGCCCTTTAATGATTTCTGAGAAAGTGGAGCGGAATCAATAGCAAAAACAGGAATATCTTTTCCCAAAGTGCATACCTGGAAACCATGAGTTATTGCAAATTGATTATCAATGAGGTTGACAGCTGCTCCACTATCCACAAAAATCTCACAAAAAATGCTCTTGCTCTCTAGCGCCACCCTAGCAGGCAGGACAAAACGGGAACTACAAGCAAAAGGGAAACCTTCAATTTCCGCCTCAACCCTGCCAATAGTAACAGACGGAACATTTTTAAAAGATTTTTTCCTTTTTGTCTCTTTATTGCTCCCAGAAAACTGCCTGAATCTCCTAGAGGGACAAACATTTGCCAGATGACTTATACCTCCACAACAAAAACAAACCCTCCCCTGCGGGCTGAATCTTCTATTGTCAGAGGCAATCAACCCCAGCTGCATGGGCTCCTGCTCAGAAGGGGCTGACAGCGACTGAGACCCCTGTGCACAGAATGAGACCGCTGCACTGTCCCGGGACTGAGTATGACAGGAAGGAGAGATCTCTCCTCTCTCTCTAAGACGCCTGTCAATACGAACAGCCTGAGACATAGCAGAATCCAAGGAGGTAGGTCTCTCATGAAAGGCAAATGCATCTCTCAATCCCTCTGAAAGACCATAGCAAAATTGACTTCGGAGTGCAGCATCATTCCAATCCGTATCTGCTGCCCATCTCCGAAATTCTGAGCAGTATATCTCTGCGGATTGTTTACCCTGGCGTAACAGACATAGTCTAGACTCAGCCAGAGCAATACGATCCGGATCATCATATATCTGACCCAGGGCTAAAAAGAATTCATCCACTGAACGGAGGGGCCGTGCCCCCTCCGGCAGCGAAAAGGCCCAGGACTGAGCGTTACCCCTGAGCAGTGATATAATGATCCCCACCCTCCGTTCTTCATCACCAGAAGAATGGGGAAGAAGGCGAAAATGGAGTTTGCAAGCCTCTCTAAAACGCACAAAATTCTCACTACCCCCGGAGAACGTATCCGGGAGCGAGATCTTAGGCTCAGCACAAACTCCATGAACGCAAGCTGAACCGGTCACTTGAAACTGAGAAAAAGTCTTACGGAGATCAGCTACCTCCAAAGCAAGACCCTGAAAGCGTTCAGCCAAAAGTGAAACCGGATCCATGCTTGAGACGGTTTTGGCGGCTGATAATGTCACGGATGGTGTACAGGAAACAAGACAAAACCATATAAACAAAGTCTCTCTGGATCCACAACTAAGGAACAAAGGGAGACCCCTGCAATAGACCTGCCGCTCTCCCTCACTGCTCAGCCTATGCGAACACCCCAAAGGTGGATGGGCGCATATCCACGTTCCTCGGCTATCTATTACCTGAAGACCCTACAATAGTGAGGGGACACGACCACCGGCTCCCTACACTGACACGGAGGGAGTCAGGGTCACCTGGATCCAGAAAAGAGATAATCATAAATACATAAACAGCACTTAACTTGCAGACGACTGAGGACTGAGGACTGGGAACTGGGAACAGCATGCACACACACTCCAGGAAGTTGTATCAGCCGCACACTACTGCATTATGGGGAGGAATTTAAAGGGCAGCAATCAGTCCGACTGCATGACTGCTGAGATAGACTAACGAGATGAGAAACTAAACCAAAACAAAGAAATTCAAGGAGGAGGATCTGAAAAGCTCCTATGAGCGCTTCTCAGCTGTCTGGCTGTGACACACACGTCCTAGTGTACCAACTACCTCAGGTCCCAGTAGCCGCCAGAATTTACAGGGATATTTGGTGGGGCCCAATGCCGTTCTAAGGATGGTAAGGCCTGAGCAGGTACAGGCATTAGTCAATTGGTGGACGACAGTGCATCCAGCACGTTCACATTATCTCCCACCGCACAGATGGCGCATGAAAACCAAGCCCATCAGTCTGTCACATCACCCCCATGCATATCAGGGAAACTGTCTGAGCCTCAAGTTATGCAGCAGTCTCTTATGCTGTTTGAAGACTCTGCTGCCAAGGTTTCCCAAGGGCATTCACCTAGCTCTTCACCAGGGGTGGAAGAGATAGAATGCACTAACGCACAACCACTTATGTTTCCTGATGATGAGGACATGGGAATACCACCTCAGCACGTCTCTGATGATGACGAAACACAGGTGCCAACTGCTGCGTCTTTCTGCAGTGTGCAGACTGAACAGGAGGTCAGGGGTCAAGACTGGGTGGAAGACGATGCAGGGGACGATGAGGTCCTAGACCCCACATGGAATAAAGGTTGTGCCACTGACTTTCAGAGTTCAGAGGAAGAGGCAGTGGTGAGACCGAGCCAACAGCGTAGCAAAAGAGGGAGCAGTGGGCAAAATCAGAACACCCGCCGCCAAGAGACTCCGCCTGCTACTGACCGCCGCCATCTGGGACCGAGCACCCCAAAGGCAGCTTCAAGGAGTTCCCTGGCATGGCACTTCTTCAAACAATGTGCTGACGACAAGACCCGAGTGGTTTGCACGCTGTGCCATCAGAGCCTGAAGCGAGGCATTAACGTTCTGAACCTTAGCACAACCTGCATGACCAGGCACCTGCATGCAAAGCATGAACTGCAGTGGAGTAAACACCTTAAAAACAAGGAAGTCACTCAGGCTCCCCCTGCTGCCTCTTCTGCTGCCGCCGCCTCGGCCTCTTCTGCTGCTGCCGCCGCCTTGGCCTCTTCTGCTGCTGCTGCCGCCGCCTCGGCCTCTTCCTTTGCCTCTGGAGGAACGTTGGCACCTGCCGCCCAGCAAACATGGGATGTACCACCAACACCACCACCTGCATCACCAAGCATCTCAACCATGTCACACGGCAGCGTTCAGCTCTCCATCTCACAAACATTTGAGAGAAAGCGTAAATTCCCACCTAGCCACCCTCGATCCCTGGCCCTCAATGCCAGCATTTCTAAACTACTGGCCTATGAAATGCTGTCATTTAGGCTGGTGGACACACACAGCTTCAAACAGCTCATGTCACTTGCTGTCCCACAGTATGTTGTTCCCAGCCGCCACTACTTCTCCAAGAGAGCCGTGCCTTCCCTGCACAAACAAGTGTCCGATAAAATCAAGTGTGCACTGCGCAACGCCATCTGTGGCAAGGTTCACCTAACCACAGATACGTGGACCAGTAAGCACGGCCAGGGACGCTATATCTCCCTAACTGCACACTGGGTAAATTTAGTGGCGGCTGGGCCCCAGGCGGAGAGCTGTTTGGCGCACGTCCTTCCGCCGCCAAGGATCGCAGGGCAACATTCTTTGCCTCCTGTCTCCTCCTCCTCTTACTCAGCTTCCTCCTCCTCTTCTTCCACCTGCTCATCCAGTCAGCCACACACCTTCACCACCAACTTCAGCACAGCACGGGGTAAACGTCAGCTGGCCATACTGAAACTCATATGTTTGGGGGACAGGCCCCACACCGCACAGGAGTTGTGGCGGGGTATAGAACAACAGACCGACGAGTGGTTGCTGCCGGAGAGCCTCAAGCCCGGCCTGGTGGTGTGCGATAATGGGCGAAATCACGTTGCAGCTCTGGGACTAGCCGGTTTGACGCACATCCCTTGCCTGGCGCATGTGCTGAATTTGGTGGTGCAGAAGTTCATTCCCAACTACCCCGACATGTCAGAGCTGCTGCATAAAGTGCGGGCCGTCTGTTCGCGCTTCCGGCGTTCACACCCTGCCGCTGCTCGCCTGTCTGCGCTACAGCATAACTTCCGCCTTCCCGCTCACCGCCTCATATGCGACGTACCCACCAGGTGGAACTCCACCTTGCATATGCTGGACAGACTGTGCGAGCAGCAGCAGGCCATAGTGGAGTTTCAGCTGCAGCACGCACGGGTCAGTCGCACTGTGGATCAGACACACTTCACCTCCAATGACTGGGCCTCCATGCGAGACCTGTGTGCCCTGTTGCGCTGTTTCGAGTACTCCACCAACATGGCCAGTGGCGATGACGCCGTTATCAGCGTTACAATACCACTTCTATGTCTCCTTGAGAAAACACTTAGGGCGATGATGGAAGAGGAGGTGGCCCAGGAGGAAGAGGAGGAAGAGGGGTCATTTTTAGCACTTTCAGGCCAGTCTCTTCGAAGTGACTCAGAGGGAGGTTTTTTGCAACACCAGAGGCCAGGTACAAATGTGGCCAGACAGGGCCCACTACTGGAGGATGAGGAGGACGAGGATGAGTAGGAGGTGGAGGAGGATGAGGATAAAGCATGTTCACAGCGGGGTGGCACCCAAAGCAGCTCGGGCCTATCACTGGTGCGTGGCTTGGGGGAAACACAGGACGATGACAATACGCCTCCCACAGAGGACAGCTTGTCCTTAACTCTGGGCAGCCTGGCACACATGAGTGACTACATGCTGCAGTGCCTGCGCAACGACAGCAGAGTTGCCCACATTTTAACGTGTGCGGACTACTGGGTTGCCACCCTGCTGGATCCCCGGTACAAAGACAATGTGCCCACCTTACTTCCTACACTGGAGCGTGATAGGAAGATGCGCGAGTACAAGCGCACGTTGGTAGACGCGCTACTGAGAGCATTCCCAAATGTCACAGGGGAACCAGTGGAAGCCCAAGGCGAAGGCAGAGGAGGAGCAAGAGGTCGCCAACGCAGCTGTGTCACGCCCAGCTCCTCTGAGGGCAGGGTTAGCATGGCAGAGATGTGGAAAAAATGTTTGGGCAAAAAAAAAAGCTTTGAGTAAAAGTTATAGTGTTTACAAACTATGGTACAAAAATGTTAATTTCTGCTTTTTGAAGCACCTCTGACTTTCTGAGCACCTGTCATGTTTCCTGAGGTTCTACAATGCCCAGACAGTAGAAAACCCCCACAAATGACCCCATTTCGGAAAGTAGACACCCTAAGGTATTCGCTGATGGGCATAGTGAGTTCATAGAACTTTTTATTTTTTGTCACAAGTTAGCGAAAAATGTTTTTTTTTTTTTTCTTACAAAGTCTCATATTCCACTAACTTGTGACAAAAAATAAAAACTTCCATGAACTCACTATGCCCATCACAAAATACCTTGGGGTGTCTTCTTTCCAAAATGGGGTCACTTGTGGTGTAGTTATACTGCCCTGGCATTTTAGGGGCCAAAATGCGTGCAAAGTAGTTTGAAATCAAAATCTGTAAAAGATGGCCGGTGAAATCCTAAAGGTGCTCTTTGGAATGTGGGCCCCTTTGCCCAACTAGTCTGCAAAAAAGTGTCACACATGTGGTATTGCCGTACTCAGGAGAAGTTGGGGAATGTGTTTTGGGGTGTCATTTTACATATACCCATGCTGGCTGAGAGAAATATCTTGGCAAAAGACAACTTTTCCCATTTTTTTATACCAAGTTGGCATTTGACCAAGATATTTATCCCACCCAGCATGGGTATATGTAAAATGACACACCAAAACACATTGCCCAACTTCTCCTGAGTACGGCAATACCACATGTGTGACACTTTTTTGCAGCCTAGGTGGGCAAAGGGGCCCACATTCCAAAGAGCACCTTTCGGATTTCACAGGTCATTTTTTACAAATTTTGATTTCAAACGACTTCTCACGCATTCGGCCACTAAAATGCCAGGGCAGTATAACTACCCCACAAGTGACCCAATTTTGGAAAGAAGACACCCCCAGGTATTTCGTGATGGGCATAGTGAGTTCATAAAACTTTTTATTTTTTGTCACAAGTTAGTGGAATATGAGACTTTGTAAGAAAAAAAAAATCATCATTTTCCGCTAACTTGTGACAAAAAATAAAAAATTCTAAGAACTCGCCATGCCCCTCACGGAATACCTTGGGGTGTCTTCTTTCAAAATGGGGTCACTTGTGGGGTAGTTATACTGCCTGTCATGGTCTTACCTTCTTGCTGTTCTCCTTCGTTTGACATGTGCTGGCGGCCATCTTGGTTTCTGGGTTTCTTGTAGCCTTCCACCCTGCGGCTCCTCCTTCCCACTGGGAGGAGCTGGATGCCTAGCTCATATATATAGGAGGTCTGTGGCTTCAGTTCCTTGCTTGGTCCTCCTGTGTTCACATGCTTCTAAGACTGCTGCTGCTTCTGGTTCCTGATCCTGGCTTCGTCTGACTACCCTGCTGGTTCCTGATCCTGGCTTCGTCTGACTACCCTGCTGGTTCCTGATCCTGGCTTCGTCTGACTACCCTTCTGGTTCCTGATCTCTGGCCTCTCAAAGACTCTGCTTCGGTTTCACCATTCGTTTGGACTTTTGCTTTACAGCTTTATTTTCAATAAAGCCTTCTTATCTTCACTTATCTCTTGTTGTACGTCTGGTTCATGGTTCCGTGACATTAGGACCAAGCCATGAGTTCTGACGGTACAGGATCACCTGTTGGGTCGGTTCGCTGTGGCGTTGCAAACCCTGCTTGAACGCACGGCTCATTTCGCTCCCGTTGCCGATGGGTCGGTTGTCGCTCCTACTGCCGCTCCGGTTGTTGCGCCAGAGTCTACCCCGACACCTGTTGTTGCGCCTGCGGTGTTTCGGGGTATGACCGGTTCTGCCCCTCTTCCACAGCGCTTTGGGGGAGAGCCAACTCAGTGCCGAGGTTTCCTTAACCAGGTGGGCATTTATTTCGAGTTGCTGCCACATGCCTTTCCTACTGAGAGATCAAAGGTGGGCTTCTTGATCTCGCTGCTCTCGGACAAGGCCTTGGCCTGGGCCAGCCCTTTATGGGAGAACAACAATCCGGTGGTTGCCGAGTTTTCCGGTTTTGTTGCTTCTCTTCGGAAGGTATTTGATGTGCCGGCTCGTGCTGCCTCTGCTGCGAAGCTCCTTATGTCCATCAGACAGGGTTCACGATCCGTAGCTGAATACGCCATTGAGTTTCGTACCCTGGCAGCAGAGGTGGGCTGGAATAATGAGGCTCTGGTCGCTGCTTTCTCTCATGGTCTCTCGGATGCCTTGAAGGATGAGGTTGCAGCTAAGGACCTACCAGTGGAGCTCGAGTCTCTTATTTCTTTCCTGATTTTGATTGACACCAGACTCAGGGAGAGACCTTCCTTTAAGGAGAGCCTGCGGAGGTCTTCTAACAGATTGGCGCCTACGTTTGCTGTCCCACCCGTGCCTCCCTCTCCTCCCACGCCTCCTGGGGATGACTTGTCTGGGGGTGAACCCATGCAGCTGGGGTTTGCTCGCCTGTCCGAGGGGGAGAGGGTACTCCGGAGACGCGAGGGTCGATGCATGTACTGTGGTCTCGGTGGGCATTTTCGGTTGGCATGTCCGAACCGTCCGGGAAACGCTCGTACCTGAGATCCTGTCGGGGGCAGATCTTGGGTGGAGTCTCCTCGTCCCCGGTTTCCCGTGTTGACAAACCACTGATCACTGTTGTCCTCTCCTGGGTCGGGGGCTCGGTGACGACCCAGGCGTTGGTGGACTCTGGTGCTGGTGGTTTGTTCATTGATAGTGTGTTCGCTGCCACCAATTCCATTCCTCTGCAGGCTCGAGGTTCCCCACTGGCTCTTGAGGCGATAGACGGCAGACCCCTTCTGTCGTCACACGTGACTCATGAGACCCTTCCAGTGGGGATAGCCATTGGTGCCGTTCACAGAGAGTCGGTCTGTCTCCAGGTTATTTCGTCTCCACACTACTCGGTGGTCTTGGGGTACCCCTGGCTCCAGAAGCATAATCCGACTTTCGATTGGAGATCGGCCGAGATCCTCTCGTGGTCACCGCAGTGTGGGGCTAGTTGCATCCATGGGTCTGTCAAGTTGCTGTGTACTTCCTCGGACTCTCTGTTGCCTCCTGAATACGAGGAGTACCGGGATGTATTCGATAAGGTGCGCACGGTTGCCCTACCTCCGCACCGCCCATACGATTGTGCCATAGAGTTACAACCTGGTGCCGTTCCTCCTCGTGACAAAGTCTATCCACTGTCGGTAGCGGAGAATGAGGCCATGGAGCAGTACGTGAGGGAGGCGCTTTCACGCGGACACATTCGCAAATCCTCGCCCCCGGCAGGGGCTGGATTTTTCTTTGTGAAAAAGAAGGGCGGTGAGTTGAGGCCTTGCATCGATTACAGGGGTCTCAATCGCATCACGATCAAGAACGCTTACCCGATACCCTTGATTTCCGAGCTGTTCGATCGCCTTAAAGGGGCCACGGTCTTTACCAAACTCGACCTGAGGGCGGCATATAACCTGGTAAGGATCAAGGCGGGCGATGAGTGGAAGACCGCGTTTAACACCAGGACCGGTCATTATGAATCCTTGGTTATGCCCTTTGGGTTGTGCAATGCGCCCGCAGTCTTTCAGGAGTTCATCAACGATGTTTTCCGTGACCTGTTGCAGCAGTGTGTGGTGGTCTATTTGGATGACATCTTGGTATATTCTGAATCCATGGAGGCCCACATTCTGGATGTCAGACGAGTTTTGCAACGGTTACGAGAGAACAAGCTGTTCGGTAAGCTTGAGAAATGCGAATTTCACCGATCCCAGGTAACCTTCTTAGGTTACATCATTTCCGCTGAGGGGTTCTCCATGGATCCTGAGAAGGTTTCGGCTGTCTTACAGTGGCCCCAGCCCAGTGGTCTTCGTTCCCTGCAGCGCTTTTTGGGCTTCGCCAATTATTATCGGAAGTTCATCAGGGACTTTTCCATGCTGGCCAAGCCTCTCACGGATCTGACCAGGAAGGGCAGTAATTCCCAGGTCTGGCCGCTCGAGGCCATCCGAGCTTTTGAGGCCCTAAAGTCCGCTTTTGTGTCGGCTCCGATTCTGTCGCATCCCAACCCTGGGTTGCCCTTTGTCCTCGAGGTGGACGCGTCTGAGACGGGAGTAGGTGCCCTTCTGTCTCAGCGTAGAACACGAGAGGGTCCTCTGTTTCCTTGTGGGTTTTACTCCCGGAAACTGTCTTCCGCGGAGTGCAACTATCAGATTGGTGACAGGGAGTTATTGGCCATCGTGCAGGCCCTTAAAGAATGGAGGCACTTGCTCGAGGGTTCGGTGGTTCCGGTTCTCATCCTGACGGACCATAAGAATCTGACCTACCTTTCTGAGGCCAAGAGATTGACACCACGTCAGGCCAGATGGGCTCTGTTCTTGTCACGTTTTAATTACGTGGTCTCCTACCTACCCGGTTCCAAGAACATCAGGGCGGATGCCCTATCACGGCAGTACTCCGAGCTGTCCAGGGAGGAGTCGATTCCGACTTCGGTCATACCTCCGAATCAGATCCTGGCCGCCATTCGCACCAGCCTGACCTCTCCCCTGGGTGAGCAGATTTTGGCGGCTCAATCTGGTGCTCCCCCTGGGAGACCCAACGGCAGATGTTTTGTGCCTGAGGAGTTGCGCACTCGGTTGTTGCGAACCTACCATAACTCCAAGACCGCGGGGCATCCTGGAAAGAATCCGCTGTCCTGGGCTGTTTCACGTCTGTTCTGGTGGCCTTCCCTACGTTCCGACATCGCCGCATATGTAGCGGCATGCTCCGTTTGTGCCCAGAGTAAGTCCCCTCGGCACCTTCCGTTGGGCCTTCTGCAACCCATAGCCACTGGGGAGCGCCCATGGTCACACCTGGGGATGGATTTCATTGTGGACCTCCCTGCATCCCGAGGCCATACGGTCATTCTCATGATTGTGGATCGGTTTTCCAAAATGTGCCACTGTGTTCCTCTCAAGAAGTTACCCTCTGCACAAGAGTTGGCCACGATTTTTGCCAGGGGGGTCTTCCGGTTGCACGGTTTGCCCAAGGAGATTGTGTCGGATCGGGGGAGTCAGTTTGTGTCCAGGTTCTGGCGCGCCTTTTGCTCCCAGTTGGGGATTCATCTCTCCTTCTCCTCGGCCTACCACCCTCAGTCCAATGGGGCCGCAGAACGATCCAATCAGGCCTTGGAGCAATTCCTTCGTTGCTATGTCTCCGATCACCAAGACAATTGGGTTGACCTTCTGCCTTGGGCTGAGTTTGCCAGGAACACGGCAGTGAACTCTTCCTCTGGGACGTCTCCCTTCATGGCCAATTATGGGTTCCAACCTGCCGTGTTACCGGAGGTATTCTCTCCCCAGGATATTCCGGCTGTGGAGGATCACCTTTCCGTCCTACGTGCTTCTTGGGTACAGATCCAGAAGTCCCTTGAGGCCTCTGCGCAGCACCAGAGACTCCAGGCTGATCGCAGACGAGCGCCTGCTCCTTCCTACCAGGTCGGAGACCGTGTATGGTTGTCCACCCGCAACCTCAACCTTCGAGTGCCCACTCCCAAGCTGGCGCCTCGCTTTGTTGGTCCCTTCCAAGTGCTTCGCAGGGTAAACCCGGTAGCCTATGCCCTTGCGCTTCCTCCTGGCATGCGGATCTCTAACGTGTTTCATGTCTCCCTGTTGAAGCCACTGGTGTGTAATCGTTTCACTTCCTCGGTTCCTCGGCCTCGTCCGGTCCGAGTGGGCAATCATGAGGAGTATGAGGTGAGCAATATCCTGGACTCACGCCTGGTCCGCGGTCGGGTGCAGTTTTTGGTCCATTGGCATGGTTATGGTCCAGAGGAGCGTTCCTGGGTTCCCTCCGCAGATGTCCATGCTCCTGCCTTGCTCCGAGCCTTCCACGCACGCTTCCCTCAGAAACCGTTTTTTGCTCCGCGGAGGAGGGGCCCTTGAGGGGGAGGTACTGTCATGGTCTTACCTTCTTGCTGTTCTCCTTCGTTTGACATGTGCTGGCGGCCATCTTGGTTTCTGGGTTTCTTGTAGCCTTCCACCCTGCGGCTCCTCCTTCCCACTGGGAGGAGCTGGATGCCTAGCTCATATATATAGGAGGTCTGTGGCTTCAGTTCCTTGCTTGGTCCTCCTGTGTTCACATGCTTCTAAGACTGCTGCTGCTTCTGGTTCCTGATCCTGGCTTCGTCTGACTACCCTGCTGGTTCCTGATCCTGGCTTCGTCTGACTACCCTGCTGGTTCCTGATCCTGGCTTCGTCTGACTACCCTGCTGGTTCCTGATCCTGGCTTCGTCTGACAACCCTTCTGGTTCTTGATCTCTGGCCTCTCAAAGACTCTGCTTCGGTTTCACCATTCGTTTGGACTTTTGCTTTAGAGCTTTATTTTCAATAAAGCCTTGTTATCTTCACTTATCTCTTGTTGTACGTCTGGTTCATGGTTCCGTGACACTGCCCTGGCATTCTAGGGGCCCTAATGTGTGGTAAGTAGGTAAATGACCTGTGAAATCCTAAAGGTGCTCTTTGGAATGTGGGCCCCTTTGCCCACCTAGGCTGCAAACAGTGTCACACATGTGGTATCTCCGTACTCAGGAGAAGTTGGGCAATGTGTTTTGGGGTGTCATTTTACATATACCCATGCTGGGTGAGATAAATATCTTGGTCAAATGCCAACTTTGTATAAAAAAAATGGGAAAAGTTGTCTTTTGCCAAGATATTTCTCTCACCCAGCATGGGTATATGTAAAATGACACCCCAAAACACATTCCCCAACTTCTCCTGAGTATGGCGATACCACATGTGTGACACTTTTTTGCAGCCTAGGTGGGCAAAGGGGCCCACATTCCAAAGAGCACCTTTCGGATTTCACCGGTCATTTTTTACAGATTTTGATTTCAAACTACTTACCACACATTTGGGCCCCTAGAATGCCAGGGCAGTATAACTACCCCACAAGTGACCCCCATTTTGGAAAGAAGACACCCCAAGGTATTCCGTGAGGGGCATGGCGAGTTCCTAGAATTTTTTATTTTTTGTCGCAAGTTAGCGGAAAATGATGATTTTTTTTTTTTTTTTTTTTTCTTGTGACAAAAAATAAAGATTACCATGAACTCACTATGCCCATCACGAAATACCTGGGGGTGTATTCTTTCCAAAATGGGGTCACTTGTGGGGTAGTTGGATGAAATTATTGATGCGCAACCATTATTGCCAGAGGATGGAGATAACAGGGATATGTCTCAGTCAGGCAGCATTACACACATGGACGTACAGTGTGATGATGATGTTGTACCTGCTGCTGCTTCCTTTGCTGAGGTGTCAGATACAAGTGAAGTGAATGATGATGACGATGTGTCCGTGGATGCCACGTGGGTGCCTGCTCGAAGAGAAGAAGAAGAGGGGGAAAGTTCAGAAGGGGAGACAGAGAGAAGGAGGAGACGAGTTGGAAGCAGGGGGGTGGTCGCCGCAAGGAGCTAGTGGCGCGCCAATCAACGCATGCTGTTGCCACCACCAGAATGCCGTCATTGCAAAGCTCAGCAGTGTGGCATTTCTTTTGTGTGTCTGCCTCTGACAACAGCAATGCCATTTGCAACCTGTGCCAAAAGAAACTGAGTCGTGAGAAATCCAACACCTACCTAGGTACAACTGCTTTGCAAAGGCACATGATCGCACATCACAAATGCCTATGGGATCAACACATGATGACGAGTAGAAGCAGCACACAAGCTCAAAGCCACCATCCTCCTCCTGGTCCAGCATCTTCAGCCACGTCAACCACTGCTGTCCTCCTTGCCCCCTCTCAACCACCCACAGCTCTGCCTCTCACCTTCAGCAGTTCCATCTCATCTGCCCACAGTCAGGTGTCTGTAAAGGAAATGTTTGAGCGTAGGAAACGAATGCCACAGAGTCACCCCCTTGCCCGGCGTCTGACAGCTGGCTTGACGGAACGATTAGCCCGCCAGCTTTTACCATACCAGCTGGTGGAGTCTGAGGCCTTCAAAAAATATGTCGCTATTGGGACACCACAGTGGAAGGTACCCGGATGAAATATTTTTTCAAAAAAGGCAATCCCAAACCTCTACTCAGTGATTGAAAAGGAAGTCATGGCATCTCTGGCATACAGTGTTGGTGCAAGCGTCCATCTGACCACTGATACCTGGTCTGCAAAGCACGGTCAGGGCAGGTATATCCCCTATACTGCGCATTGGGTCAACCTGCTGACGGCTGACAAGCATGGAATGCGTGGCTCTGCAGCGGAATTGGTGACACCGCCACGACTTGCAGGCAGGCCTACTGCCACCTCCTCTACTCCTCCTACTCCATCCTCTTCCATAACCTCCTCGGCTGAGTCCCCTTCTGCTGCGGCATCTGGCTGCACATCAACTGAATCCCCCCAGCTCCCCAGGGGCTATTCCACATCCCGGATACGACAGGGTCACGCTATCTTGGGGTTGACTTGCCTAAAAGCAGAGAGCCACACCGGACCAGCACTCCTGTCCGCCCTGAACGGACAGGTGGATCAGTGGCTGACCCTGCACCAACTGGAGATCGGCAAAGTGGTGTGTGACAATGGAAGCAATTTGTTGGCGGCATTGAATTTGGGCAAGTTGTCACATGTGCCGTGCATGCACATGTGTTAAATCTCATCGTACAACGCTTTGTGTCTAAGTACCCAGGCTTACAGGATGTCCTCAAGCAGGCCAGGAAGGTGTGTGGCCATTTCAGGCGTTCCTACATGGCCATGGCGCACTTTTCAGACATTCAGCACCGAAACAACATGCCAGTGAGGCGCTTGATTTGCGACAGCCCGACACGTTGGAATTCAACACTCCTAATGTTCGACCGCCTGCTCCAACAAGAAAAAGCCATCAACGAGAATTTGTATGACCGGGGTGCTAGGACAGCCTCTGCGGAGCTGGGAATTTTTTTGCCACTTTACTGGATGCTCATGCGCAATGCCTGTAGGCTCATGCGTCCTTTTTTAGGAGGTGACAAACCTAGTCAGTCGCACCGAAGGCACCATCAGCGACCTCATCCCATTTGCTTTCTTCCTGGAGCGTGCCCTGCGAAGAGTGCTGGATCAGGCTGTAGATGAGCATGAAGAGGAAGAGGAAGAGTTGTGGTCACCATCACCACCAGAAACAGTCTTGTCATCATCGCTTGCCGGACCTACGGCAACGCTGCAAGAGGAGTATGAGGAAGAGGAGTCAGAGGAGGAATGTGGCTTTGAGGAGGAGGAAGACCAACCACAGCAGGCATCCCAGGGTGCTCGTTGTTGTCACCTATCTGGGACCCGTGGTGTTGTACGTGGCTGGGGTGAAGAACAGACCGTCAATGACATCAGTGAGGACGAGGAACGGGAAACGGGAAATAAGTAGCTCGGCATCCAACCTTGTGCAAATGGGGTCTTTCATGCTGTCATGTCTGTTGAGGGACCCTCGTATAAAATGGATAAGGGAGAACGACCTGTACTGGGTGGCCACGCTACTAGACCCCCGGTATAAGCAGAAAGTGGCTGAAATGTTACCAACTTACCGAAAGTCAGAAAGGATGCTGCAGTTCAAAACAAAACAAAAAAATATGCTTTACACAACTTATAAGGGGGATGTCACAGCACAACGGGAATCTAACAGGGGAAGAGGTGAAAGTAATCCTCCTCCTACAACGACCACGGCGGCAAGGACAGGACGCTTTACAGATGTGTTGTTGATGGAGGACATGCGGAGCTTTTTCAGTCCTACACATCGCCACAGCCCTTCGGGATCCAGCCTTAGAGAACCACTCGACCGACAGGTAGCAGACTACCTCGCCTTAACTGCAGATATCGACACTCTGAGGAGCGATGAACCCCTTGACTACTGGGTGTGCAGGCTTGACCTGTGGCCTGAGCTATCCCAGTTTGCGATAGAACTTCTGGCCTGCCCCGCTTCAAGTGTCCTGTCAGAAAGGACCTTCAGTGCAGCAGGAGGCATTGTCACTGACAAAAGAAGTTGCCTCGGTCAAAAAAGTGTTGATTACCTCACCTTCATTAAGATGAATGAGGTATGGATCCCGAAGGGACTGACAGTGGGGGATACGTTTGACTAACAAAAGGCCTGATGACATGCCTTGGCCTCAAAATTGTCCCCACGCTGCTGTATTTAATGTCTGCATACCGGATGACTTTCGTGAATTCTCCGCCACCAACTAGGGTTCAAGCCGCAATGTTTTAGTCACCTTTCAATTATATAAATGTTTAAAAGTATAAATCTGAAGGTGTCGGCCCTTTAAAGAGTAATGAGGGGGGAGTTGCAGAGAGCGACGAGGAGAAAGCAAAGCTGTTAAATATTTTTTTCTCCAATGTATTCACTGAGGAAAATAAACTGTCAGATGAAATGCTGAATGTTGAAATAAATTCCCCATTAAAAGTGTCCTGTCTGACCAAGGAAGAAGTACAACAGCGACTTAAAAAGATTAAAATAGACAAATCGCCAGGACCGGATGGCATACACCCCCGTATCCTAAGGGAATTAAGAAATGTCATAGCCAGACCCTTATTTCTGATATTTGCAGATTCTATACTGACAGGGAATGTCCCACAGGATTGGCGCATGGCAAATGTGGTGCCAATATTCAAAATGGGTCCAAAAACAGAGCCTGTAAACTATAGGCCAGTAAGTTTAACATCTGTTGTGGGTAAACTGTTTGAAGGTTTTCTGAGAGATGCCATGTTAGAGCATCTTAACGGAAATAAGCAAATAACGCCATATCAGCATGGCTTCGTGAGGCATCGGTCATGTCAAACTAATTTAATCAGTTTCTATGAGGAGGTAAGTTCTAGACTTGACAGCGGCGAATCAATGGATGTCGTGTATCTGGATTTCTCCAAAGCATTTGACACTGTACCACATAAAAGGTTAGTATATAAAATGAGAATGCTCGGACTGGGAGAAAACGTCTGTAAGTGGGTAAGTAACTGGCTCAATGATAGAAAACAGAGGGTGGTTATTAACGGTACATACTCAGATTGGGTCACTGTCACTAGTGGGGTACCTCTGGGGTCAGTATTGGGCCCTATTCTCTTCAATATATTTATTAATGATCTTGTAGAAGGCTTGCATAGTAAAAAATCAATTTTCGCAGATGACACTAAACTGTGTAAAGTAATTAACACTGAAGAGGACAGTATAATACTACAGAGGGGTCTGGATAGATTGCAGGCTTGGGCAGATAAGTGGCAGATGAGGTTTAACACTGACAAATGTAAAGTTATGCACATAGGAAGGAATAATGCAAGTCACCCGTACATACTAAATGGTAAAACACTCGGTAACACTGACATGGAAAAGGAACTAGGAATTTTAATAAACAGCAAACTAAAAGATCTAATTACTATGTATAAATATATCAGGGGGCAGTACAGAGATCTATCCCATCATCTATTTATCCCCAGGACTGTGACAGTGACGAGGGGACATCCTCTGCATTTGGAGGAAAGAAGGTTTGTACACATAGAAAAGGATTCTTTACGGTAAGAGCAGTGAGACTATGGAACTCTCTGCCTGAGGAGGTGGTGATGGTGCGTACAATAAAAGGAATTCAAGAGGGGCCTGGATGTATTTCTGGAGTGTAATAATATTACAGGCTATAGCTACTAGAGAGGGGTCATTGATCCAGGGAGTTATTCTGATTGCCTAATTGGAGTCTGTAAGGAATTTTTTATTCCCCTAAAGTGAGGAAAATTGGCTTCTACCTCACAGGTTTTTTTTGCCTTCCTCTGGATCAACTTGCAGGATGACAGGCCGAACTGGATGGACAACTGTCTTTTTTTGGCCTTATGTACTATGTTACTATGTTACTATGTTTCTGCCTTAAAAACAACAATTTTTCCAGCCGCTGCTACAACAGCGGCTGCAACAATAACATTATTTTTCAAGCATGTGTACATGCCTAATTTTTCTGGCCTCTGGTGCTGCACTGTGGCTGCAAAAACAAAACAATCAAAAAAGGCACATACAAGTGTCAATTCCCCTTCGTGATCGTTACCTTGTTGTGGTGAAGGTTCTTGCGTATCACAATGAAGCGATCATCACCTCTATGAGTGTGTTGGCAATGTTGCCACACCCCAGATGATAAGGCCGTGTCACGGATGGTGTACAGGAAACAAGACAATACAATATAAACAATGACTCACTGGATCCACAACTAAGGAACAAAAAGGAGACCCCTGCATGAGACCTGCCGCTCTCCCTTATTGCTCAGCCTATGCGACCACCCCAAAGGTGGATGGGCGCATATCCACGTACCTCGACTATCTTACACCTGAAGACCCTACAATAGTGAGGGGACACGACCACCGGCTCCCTACACAGACACGGAGGGAGTCAGGGTCACCTGGATCCAGAAAACAGAAAATCATAAATACATAAACAGAACTTATCTTGCAGACGACTGGGGACTGTGGACTGGGAACTAGGAACAGCATGCACACACACTCCAGGAAGTTGTATAAGCCGCACACTACTGCATTCTGGGGAGGAACTTAAAGGGCAGCAATCAGTCCAACTGCATGACAGCTGAGATAGACTAACGAGATGAGGAACTTAACCAAAACAAAGAAACTCAAGGAGGAGGATCTGGAAAGCTCCTGTCAGAGCTTCTCAACTGTCTGGTTGTGACAGTACCCCTCCCTCTACGAGTGGACTCCGGACACTCAGGGCCCACCTTCTCAGGATGGGACCTATGGAAAGCCCTGATGAGACGAGTGGCCTTAATGTCTGTCACTGGGACCCACATCCTCTCCTCAGGACCATAACCCTCCCAATGAACGAGGTACTGGAGGGAACCGCGGACAAGACGAGAATCCACAATCCTAGAGACCTGAAATTCAAGATTTCCATCAACCATAATCGGAGGAGGAGGCAAAGGCGAGGGTACAATAGGTTGAACATAAGGTTTCAATAAGGACTTATGAAAAACATTATGGATCTTCCAAGTCTGAGGAAGATCAAGACGGTAGGCAACAGGATTGATGACAGACAGGATCTTGTAAGGCCCAATAAACCTAGGACCCAACTTCCAGGAGGGAACCTTCAATTTGATATTCTTGGTAGACAACCACACCAGATCACCAACATTCAGGTCCGGACCAGGCACACGTCTCTTATCTTCCACACGCTTATATCTCTCACTCATGCTCTTTAGATTATCCTGAATCTTTTGCCAAATAGATGACAAAGACGAGGAGAATCTGTCCTCATCAGGTAAACCAAAAGACCCCTCTCCCGAGAAAGTCCCAAACTGCGGATGAAACCCATATGCACCAAAAAATGGTGACTTATCAGAGGACTCCTGACGACGGTTATTTAAAGCAAACTCAGCAAGGGACAAAAAAGAACAACAATCCTCCTGATTCTCCGCCACAAAACAGCGCAGATATGTCTCCAGATTCTGATTGACGCGCTCTGTCTGGCCATTCGACTGCGGGTGGAAAGCAGAAGAGAATGACAACCGAACCCCCAAGCGAGAACAGAAAGCCTTCCAGAATCTGGAAACAAACTGCGTGCCCCTATCAGAGACTATGTCTGAAGGAATACCATGCAATTTGACAATGTGATCAATAAATGCCTGCGCCAGCGTCTTAGCATTGGGCAAACCAGGAAAAGGGATGAAATGCACCTTTTTGCTAAAACGGTCCACCACCACCAGAATCACAGTCTTCCCCGAGGAACGAGGCAAGTCCGTTATGAAGTCCATGGACAGATGTGTCCAAGGACGGGAAGGAATGGGTAAGGGAAGGAGAGGACCTGATGGCCGTAAATGAGTGACTTTGGCACGAGCGAAGTCTCGCAAGCTGCCACAAAACCCTCAACCGACTTACGAAGCGCAGGCCACCAGAATCTCCGAGCGATGAGATCCAGTGTGGCTCTTGCCCCCGGGTGCCCAGCAAGGACCGTATCGTGGTGTTCCTTAAAAATCTTGTGTCTCAAAGCGAGAGGCACAAACAACCTCCCAGGCGGACAAAGATCAGGAGGCTCTGACTGGGCTGCCTGCACCTCTGCCTCCAATTCAGGAAAAAGAGCAGAGACCACCACACCTTCAGCCAAAATGGGACCCGGGTCTTCAAAATTCCCACCTCCCGGAAAACAACGTGACAGGGCATCTGCCTTCACATTCTTAACCCCAGGGCGGAACGTGACAACAAAATTAAACCTTGAAAAGAACAAAGACCATCTGGCCTGTCTCGGGTTCAGACGCTTGGCTGACTCCAAGTAGGCCAGATTTTTATGGTCAGTAAACACAGTAATAGGGTGTCTGGCTCCCTCTAGCCAATGGCGCCATTCTTCAAAAGCCAACTTGATGGCCAACAATTCCCTATCTCCCACATCATAATTTCTCTCTGCGGAGGAGAGTTTCTTTGAGAAAAAGGCACACGGTTGCCATTTGGCAGGAGAGGAACCCTGAGACAAGACCGCACCCACCCCTACCTCAGAAGCATCAACCTCAACTATGAAGGGTAACGAAATATCAGGTTGTACCAGGATGGGAGCGGAAGCAAAACTCTCCTTGATATTAGAAAAAGCCTTACGCGCCTCTACCGACCAGGAAGAAAAATCTACCCCCTTTCTGGTCATATCAGTGAGTGGTTTAACAACAGAGGAATAATTCAAAATAAATTTCCTGTAATAATTGGCAAAGCCCAAAAAACGCATTAGCGCCTTCTGATTCTCAGGAAGCTCCCACTCAAGCACAGCGCGGACCTTCTCGGGGTCCATGCGAAAACCAGAAGCGGAGAGAAGAAACCCTAGAAATTGAATTTCTGGAACCGCAAACACACATTTTTCCAGTTTCGCGTATAATTTATTCTCCCGCAGGATGAGCAAGACCTGACGTAAATGTTCCTTATGAGTCTTGAAATCAGGAGAAAAAATCAAAATGTCATCCAAATACACTAATACAAATTTTCCCATTAAATGATAAAAAATGCTGTTCACGAAATGCTGAAAAACGGCTGGGGCATTCATCAAACCAAAAGGCATAACCAAATTCTCAAAATGGCCCTCAGGGGTATTGAAAGCCGTCTTCCATTCGTCTCCTTCTCTGACCCTGACTAGGTTGTATGCCCCTCTTAGGTCTAATTTGGAAAAGACTTTAGCCCCAACAACCTGGTTAAACAGGTCCGGGATGAGAGGAAGCGGATAAGGATCACGAATAGTGATACTGTTCAGCTCCCTGAAATCCAGACATGGTCTTAAAGAACCATCTTTTTTCTTAACAAAGAAAAAACCAGCGGCAACAGGTGACTTCGAGGGTCGTATGTGTCCTTTTCTCAGACTCTCAGAGATATAAGCACGCATAGCGACCCTCTCAGGTTGGGAAAGATTGTATAAACGAGATTTAGGCAGCTTGGCGCCTGGGATGAGATTAATAGGGCAATCGTACTCCCTGTGCGGGGGCAAATCCTGAACTCCACTCTCAGAGAAAACATCCGAAAATTCAGAGAGGAAAGGTGGTACAGTCTTAGTAGAAACCTCAGAAATAGATGTCATGAGGCAATTCTCTCTGCAAAAGTCACTCCAACCATTTATTTGCCTCGCTTGCCAATCAATGGTGGGGTTATGTTTAGTGAGCCAGGGTAGCCCCAACACTAGAGGAGTAGGCAAACCGCTAAGGACGAAACATGACACATCCTCAACATGAGCATCACTCACAATTAAACGGATATTGTGAACTATGCCCTTTAATGATTTCTGAGAAAGTGGAGCGGAATCAATAGCAAAAACAGGAATATCCTTTCCCAAAGTGCATGCCTGGAAACCATGAGTTATTGCAAATTGATTATCAATGAGATTGACAGCTGCTCCACTATCCACAAAAATCTCACAAAAAATGCTTTTGCTCTCTAGCGCCACCCTAGCAGGCAGGACAAAACGCGAACTACAAGCAAACGGAAAACCTTCAATTTCCGCCTAAACCCTGCCAATAGTAACAGACGGAACATTTTTAAAAGATTTTTTCCTTTTTGTTTCTTTATTACACCCAGAAAACTGCCTGAATCTCCTAGAGGGACAAACATTTGCCAAATGATTTATACCTCCACAACAAAAACAAACCATCCCATGCGGGCTGAATCTTCTATTGTCAGAGGCAATCAACCCCAGCTGCATGGGCTCCTGCTCAGAAGGGGCTGACAGCGACTGGGACCCCTGCGCACAGAAAGAGACCGCTGCACTGTCCCGGGACTGAGTATGACAGGAAGGAGAGATCTCTCCTCTCTCTCTAAGACGCCTGTCAATACGAACGGCCTGAGACATAGCAGAATCCAAGGAGGTAGGTCTCTCATGAAAGGCAAATGCATCTTTCAATCTCTCTGAAAGACCATGGCAAAATTGACTTCGGAGTGCAGCATCATTCCAACCAGTATCAGGTGCCCATCTCCGAAATTCTGAGCAGTACATCTCTGCAGATTGTTTACCCTGGCATAACAGACGTAGTCTAGACTCAGCCAGAGCAATACGATCCGGATTATCATATATCTGACCCAGGGCTAAAAAGAATTCATCCACTGAACGGAGGGGCCGTGCCCCCTCCGGCAGCGAAAAGGCCCAGGATTGAGCGTTACCCCTGAGCAGCGATATAATGATCCCCACCCTCCGTTCTTCATCACCAGAGGAATGGGGAAGAAAACGAAAATGGAGTTTGCAAGCCTCTCCAAAATGCACAAAATACTCACTACCCCCGGAGAACGTATCCGGGAGCGAGATCTTAGGCTCAGAACAAACTCCATTAACGCAAGCTGAACCGGTCACTTGAAACTGAGAAAAAGTCTTACGGAGATCAGCTACCTCCAATGAAAGAGACTGGAAGCGCTCAGCCAAAAGTGAAACCGGATCCATGCTTGAGACGGTTTTGGCGGCTTATAATGTCACGGATGGTGTACAGGAAACAAGACAATACAATATAAACAATGACTCACTGGATCCACAACTAACGAACAAAAGGGAGACCCCTGCATGAGACCTGCCGCTCTCCCTTATTGCTCAGCCTATGCGACCACCCCAAAGGTGGATGGGCGCATATCCACGTACCTCGACTATATTACACCTCAAGACCCTACAATAGTGAGGGGACACGACCACCGGCTCCCTACACAGACACGGAGGGAGTCAGGGTCACCTGGATCCAGAAAACAGAAAATCATAAATACATAAACAGAACTTATCTTGCAGACGACTGGGGACTGTGGACTGGGAACTAGGAACAGCATGCACACACACTCCAGGAAGTTGTATAAGCCGCACACTACTGCATTCTGGGGAGGAACTTAAAGGGCAGCAATCAGTCCAACTGCATGACAGCTGAGATAGACTAACGAGATGAGGAACTTAACCAAAACAAAGAAACTCAAGGAGGAGGATCTGGAAAGCTCCTGTCAGAGCTTCTCAACTGTCTGGTTGTGACAGGCCGTTGCTTCATTATGATCAGACCAAAAGCGATCGGCTGGATAATTTTTCATAGAAAAAACTAAATTTTTTTAATTTATTTTTTTAAAGCTGTATGGGAGGGTTTTTAATACATAAAATAAAAAAATCAGAATAAAGTCTCTTAATAGTTTATTAGAAATAATGCAGACAATTTAAAAAATCCCCATCAATTCCAATACAAAGCAAGTACAAAGCTCAGAACTAAATTATTCCAGGATGTCGTAATGGTTTGTTAATTCGACAATGGTTAATCAATTCGACACACGTCCCCGGATAGGGGACGTAACAGGGATTAAACTGATAGGAATAGTACTAGTAAAGACACCACTCATATAGGGTGTCACAGCACATTGCTCCGTGCACGCGCTGTGCCCCAACTTGGGAGTAAGAGGACTAACAAAGCTGCTTTTTCCATCTCCCGGTTCCTAAAATCAATTCAGTTTGGTGTATCAGAGTTTGGTCTGTCAATGTGAAGGCAGTCGAAGGTACCCGGCCTAAATTTTTTTTCACAAATGGCAATCCCACACTGATATGGGACGTAACAGGGATTAAACTGATGAGAATAGTACTACAGAAAATAGCACTCATATCGGGTGTGACAGTAAATTGCACGGCGCAGACGCTGTGACCGTGGCGTGGATTCAAACAAAGGGGAGGGAGCCAGCGTTTTTTTAACCATCTCCCCGTTCGAAAAATCAATTTAATAAATGGACCCCAGATTGGGGACGTAACAGGGATTAAACTGATGAGAAGAGAGAACTACAGAAAATAGCACTCATATCGGGTGTGAGAGTAAATTGCACGGCGCATACGCAGTGACCGTGGATTCAAACAAAGGGGAGGGAGCCAGCGTTTTTTTAACCATCTCCCCGTTCGAAAAATCTATTCAATTCACCTTTCCGGGACCCTTGGTGTTGTACGTGGCTGGGTGGAGGAAGAAACCTTCAATGACATCAACGGGACATGGCTAGCTTGGTATCCAACCTTGTACAAATGGGGAGTTTGCGGTTGGGCAACTGGACTGTTTGTGGTTGTTTGCGGTGCATTAAAAGGGGAGTTTGGTCTGTCAATGTCTGAAGCGGGCGTACCCCTTACACTACCTGATCGATACAACATCATACCTGATCGTATACACACACTGGATGTTTTAAACCACGTTGTTTAAAAAAAAATTGGATTGTTAGGTGATTTATGCCCTTTATGGATTAAAATCCAACTCTGCGTCAACTATGTAATTTTCCATGGGAGTTTTGCCATGGATCCCCCTCCGGCATGCCACAGTCCAGGTGTTAGTCCCCTTGAAACTATTTTTCCATCACTGTGGCCAGAAAGAGTCCCTGTGGGTTTTAAAATTTGCCTGCCTATTGAAGTCTATGGCGGTTCGCCCGGTTCGCCCGTTCGCGAACATTTGCAGAAATTCGCGTTCGCCGTTCGTGAATGGAAAATTTTATGTTCGCGACATCTCTTTTTTTTTTGGCACTATTTTGGGGGGGTGCGTGTGACTTTTTGATCGCTTGCTATTACACTTTTTGTGATGTAAGGTGACAAAAAATTGTTAATTTAGCACAGTTTTTATTTAAAACTTTTTACGGTGTTCATCTGAAGGGTTAGGTCATGTGATATTTTTATAGAGCCGGTCAATACGGACGCGCCGATACCTAATATGTATACTTTGTTTTTATTTATGTAACTTTTACACAATAATATAATTTTTGGAAAAAAAAAAAAAAAAACGTTTTAGTGTCTCCATATTCTGAGAGCCATAGTTTTTTTCAGTTTTTGGGCGATTATCTTAGGTAGTGTCTCATTTTTCGCAGTATGAG